>NW_027062719.1:0-78503 GCF_032884065.1 Artemia franciscana | reverse complement strand
AAAGCTACACATGTCTATCAATCAGACGCAGCCAGCTGCAGCAGCAATTCTGGGAAGTCTGTTTGCCGTGGATTTACAGAAGGTTATTCTACTTCCTGATATGCCTGGAAACAAAGAGGCTATTTTTCTTAGTCGGCTTGTTGTAATTAATGAGACCTTTGCCCGTGTGAACCAGTTTGACCATGCATCAGTAGGAAAAGGTCATTCTTACTGCGTTTTATGGCACGAAGCCCTGAGAGGCAGGGCAGCCGAGAACATTGTTGACGCTTTTTATGCTGTTATTTCGTCAACTTCAGAGCGTGACATTAAGGATTTGGTATTTTGGATGGACAATTGTACTAGTCAGAATAAAAACTGGATTTTGTACACCTCCCTTGTCCAGATTGTAAACAGTTCAAACAGACCTCAAACTGTGACACTGAAATACTTGACTAAAGGTCATACTCACAACTCCGTTGATGGGGTTCATGGCAACATTGAAACTAAGATGCGGAAAAAAGGGAAAGTGTACGATTTTCCAGATTTTGTGGAGTGTGTGTCAACGTCAAGAAAAGACGTCACAGCTTTGGAACTATGTGAATTTAGGCAGTGGGTTACACAAAAGCGAGCAATGAACAAAAAATGTGTACTGCCAAAGTTATTAAGCATTGTCGAAGCCAAGTTTGAAAAAGGGTCCCGCTTACTCTACTATCGTACAGACTTTGACAAAGATATGGAGTCGTGCGACTTTCTGCAACCAAAGTTTGACAGCAAACGTTTACCAGAGGTTAACAGAGTTCCGAGAGGGATACTTAAAGAGAAGAAGGATGCGATTGTCAAAAAGTT
Source organism: Artemia franciscana (assembly GCF_032884065.1). Lineage (NCBI taxonomy): Eukaryota > Metazoa > Arthropoda > Branchiopoda > Anostraca > Artemiidae > Artemia > Artemia franciscana. Next base: position 77,678 of record NW_027062719.1, on the reverse strand, counting down.
GTGCCCCATGATGCCTAGGAACCGGCAGACGTTTTGGAAATCATTACCAGTTTCAAAATCCATGGATCTCATTGACGACGAGGATGATCCCTACGAAGAGGAAGAACAGTTCTGTGACGAACGAAGAGAAAATAGATAGTTTTGTTACTTTTGTAATGCAACTGCTTTCATATATGAAAGATCCCTTTTTTTAAAACTCCATATTGTGTAGATACTAGATTTTGGCAGTGGGATACGTTGGCAATCGGAGTCGAAAAGCTCCGCCAGAATCTAGTATCTGCAATTTCCCAGGTTTCAAAAAATGTACTGGATTAAAAAATATATCTGATTGAATCGCTAATTTTTCGAAATATTTTAGGTAATTTCCCATCTTTTCTTCTCTTCTCATTGCTTCAGGAAGTAAGAAAATCAGTTTTTTGCATTACCTGAAAAATCATCCGAAATGCAGTTACTAGGTTTTGGCAAACGACAGCCAAGATACCTAGACCCACTTTTGGCTTGAAACCATGATTACTCTCCTTTTTTTAGATATATTTTATATTAGGCTAGTGAACTGGCATTGATAACCTACTTGACATTCTAACGATGACTTCCATTCCAAATGTGGAATATTTTACTGTCTGTATGGAAATTGCTTACGAATAGATTCGCTATGTGATCGCTTTGTAAACTGTGCAGATGGATGGGACAAATCCGGGGAACTGTGCCAAGGTATGTTTTTTTGTTAAATTCCTATCACATGTGTTAAGGAGATAAAAAAATCATTTGTTAGAGATGAAAAATGATTTGACTAACCAATGTCCGAAATAAAACACAGTACCCTTGTCAGATAAGAAGAATTCATTTTCCCTATAATTCCAAAGTCAAATTATATCATCAATATAATGTCCCTAAAATATATAATTAAAAAAAAACATCCATCAAAAAATCCCATCCTGTACATGTATCCGGGATCATTGCTTTTCTTGAGGCCAAAATAATTTCAATTATTTAAATAACATGAAAATTGGAACTTGGAATGCTTCGACTTTAAAAAAGCACTATTGTATCGATATTCTGACTGATCAATTAACATGGTTATAACTGGACTTAAAAGAAATCTCAAGAAATCACATCGTAGGGGTAGGAAGTACATGATAAAGATAAAATTAGATGATAAAGAATTTGTTTACTCAGGCAGGTAGAACGGGGTACACGTACAGGGATTAGGGATCATGACGAATAAGGAAGCTGCTAAGTCTTGTTTAGGCTTGAAAAGTCTTAATAATAGAATCCAAATCAACTGACGGAGATAATCAGAATTTTATATTTGGATACTGGAGCAAATAGACAGGGTATCGGGTCGAAATATAGTGTTTTTTCTTGGACATTTTAAAGCTCAGGCTGGTAGAAATACGGATAGATGGTATCCTAGCCTAGGTAAACTTGGTGTAGGATAAGGAGACAGTAATGTCTTCAATTTTTTGCAATTTTCTTTGTTTAACAACCTAGCTATAATCAATACAAGATTTTGTCATAAAATAGCCCATAAGTTGACATGGTGATAGTAAGACAGCAAACCTAATAGAATACGTTATTGTAAACAAAAGACTAGCAGGATCGTTACAATACACAATGGTATATAGTAGTGTTGATATTCATGCTTAAAGTGAAGATCTTTGTCTATTAGTGTCTAGGGTTAATAAGTGTAACTACTTCCTGGAAGTTATGATTTCGGTAGATTCCAGGAATCTACCGAAATCATGCGTTTAAAATTTGACTATGTGGAAGATGGATGGAATAATCTTAGAAAAACAATTAGTGGAGTTGCTGATGGTATCTTAGGGAAGAGAGTTATTGAGTGTCCAATCATAATATATACCTAGACCTACTTTTGGCTTAAAAGCATGATTGCACTTCTTTTTTTAGCCACTTATTATATTGGGCTAGTATTTTGGCATTGAAAACCTACTTGACATTCTAACCATGACTTCCAGTCCACACCAATGTGCAAGTGGAAGATTTTATTTCCGTATGGAAATTGCTTACAAATAGATTCGCTATGGGATGGCTTTGTAAGCTATGCAGATGGATGGGACGAATCCGGGGAACTCGGGGAACTATGTCCAGGTTTGTTTTTGTTTGTTAAATCCCTATCACATGTGTTAAGGAGATAAGAAAAATCATTTGTTAGAGATGAAAATTTATTTGACTTACCAATGTCCGAAACAAAACACAGTTACCTTGTGAGATAAAAAAAATTATTTTCCCTATAGTTCAAAAGTGAAATTATATGATCCATGTAATGTCCCAAAAAGATATAATTCAAAAAATGCGTCAATCAAAAATCCCGTCCTGCACCTGTATCCGGGATCATTGCTTTCTTGAGACCAAAATAATTTCAATTATTTAAAGAACATGAGAATTGCAACCTGGAATTTTTTGACTTTAAAAAAGCAGTATCGTATCGATATTTTGACTGATGAATTAAGATGGTGATCCATGTGCAAGTAGAAGATTTTCACGCCCGTAAAGACATTGCTTACAAATAGATTCCCTATGTGATGGCTTTGTATGCTGTGCAGATGGATGGGACGAATCCGGGGAACTATGTCCAGGGCTGTTTTTGCTTGTTAAATTCCCATCACAAGTGTTAAGGAGATAAAAAAATTATTTGTTACAGATGAAAAATGATTTGAGTTACCAATGTCCGAAATAAAGCACAGTTATCTTGTGAGATAAGAAAATCATTTTCCCAATAGTTCCAAAGGGAAATTGTATCATCCATGTTATGTCCCTAAAAGATATATTAAAAAAAAAATTCGTCCAACAAAATGAACCCAAAAGACATAGTTATTAGATTTTCAACTAAGCTGAACAGAATGGTTGTCTCAAAATTTTGATCCACTGACTTTGGGGAAAAATGTGTTGGAGGGGATCTAGATCCCCTCCAATTTTTTCAGTCACTTAAAAAGGTCAATAGAACTTTTAATTTTCGGTAGAATGAGCCCTCTTGCGACACTCTAGGACCACTGAGTCAACACGGTCACCCCTGGAAAAACAAAACAAAATGTAACTTTTGGGGTCAAAATTCCATTTTTTAGAGTTTCAGTTACTATTGAGGCGGGTCGCACCTTACTACATTTCGTTACCTCGAACTGTTTGATTTAATATAATATGTTCTGCGCGGTCTGCTTTCCATAATTCTTTGTCGTAGTTTCAATAATTTTGTTTCTACAGTATAATATCATCATGTTTTAGCGTATTTCATTAGGATTAATATAACTTCATTTCTTAGCTGTGTTTCGTTTCAGAGAAAGGTACCAAATGAAAATTTCACATTGTTTGTTTATACATGCTGCCAACTGGACCCTGCAGTTTATTTTAACAAAAGTCAGAACTTCAAAAATAACCGTTAGATTATCCATTTGAAATTTTACCCCTAAAATGTCTGCGCCAAGGGCAACTGAAACCTCTGCCACTCCCCCCTATAACTGTTTCTGCTCTCTCAATCTATTTTCGGCAAATTGCAATTTTATTGCCTATAAAAGAAATATATATTTCTCAATTCAAGTTTGATTAAATACTTTCAACATAATAAATTATACAAAAACAAAAATCCAAGTGTATTACATCCCCGCACAAGATGAGTCAACGAAATGGAAATATTCTTTACAAACGAATCAGTTATTAGTTTGACTTGATCCAAGGAGAAAAATTGTTAAGTGACAAACATGGTATTATCTTTAAAGGAGTACGAAAAAGCAAATAAATCAACGGAAAATCAATGAAAATTTTCTATTATAATAGAAAAAAGGCAGAGTAGAACCTCAACAGGTTGACTCTAGTTTGGCATTGTGGAGTGACATACACGAGAGGAAAATTTTCAAGTAAACTACTGTCAACCAGCGTGTGTTCCCCGTGGAGACCCTACAACAAGGTTGACACTGGTTCGGCATTGTGTAGTGACATGCATGAGAGGTGAAACATCAGTGGGGATGTTGCCGTAACAACGGCAATCCAAGGGTTAAAATTAACCTTGATTTGATGCCCACTTAATTTGACTTTCCGTTGATTTCTTAAATAAAAAGGGAATAGTTGTGGGAAAAGTCAAGTCATGGCCAATTGTAGAAAAAGCAAACACAGATTGTCCAATTAAGTGGGCATCAAGTCAAGGTTAATTTTAACCCTTGGATTGCCGTTGTTACTGTCTCCCCACTTAGGCTACACCTAAATTGCTAAGTGAGAAACATGGTATTATCTTTAAAGGAATACAAAGAAGCAAATACCAATTGAACAACGATTTGATACACAATCCTCTAAGTGTTTAATCAATCTTATACAAATGTACACCAGTTCGCTAGAAAATTAATACTTGGGAGGAGGGAGTAGAAAATGAACCTTTCACTTCTTCTCCAAGGCAGCAAATTTAAAAGAAATTTGGAAGACCTTTTATTCTGGAAATACGAATTTGGTTCATAAAAGTTTTTCTTTTTTCTGTCGGTAAATCTATGTTTGCCAACCAAACGAAAAACAAAATTAGTTTAAAAATGTATTTAGCCAAAGAAATAATTTTAATGTTAAGGCTTTAATTCTATTGATAGCTTTGAAAGTGATAGTCAAGATAAGTGCAGCAAGATTTTTTATTTTTTTGGTAAGTCTAGGCTCGCCACACAGACAAAAAAGCATACCAGAATTAATCAAATGTATTTAGCCATCAAAACAAAGTTAATATCACGGCTTTAAGTCTACTGACAACGTTGAAAGTGATTTAGCAATAGTAATATGTGCCTTCAAAGAGCAGACAGACAATTTCCTCTCCCTCCTCTCTCCTTGAACACACACAAACATCTTTATAGGACAAGAGAATAAACAAGTGGCCAAATTAAGCATTATATGGAAAGAAAATTGACTTCTCTGACAAAAAAAAATTTTTTTTACCGATTTGATCAGGATCAACAATAATGGCGGAGACCAACTTTCAAAAAATAATGTTTCCTCTTGTTTATACAAAATATATTCCAATTTTGGACGGTCAAAGTGAATATGAACATTGTTGGCAGCATGGGTGCAATTTTCATCGTCTGGAGATCAAACCTTATTATTTTAAGTAATTTCAGTTTCACTATAGAAAAAATAAATATTTTTTTAAAGTTTTCAAGTATGTTATTGATGACTGAGTTCCCAAAAGCAGCAATTCAAGGTTCTTTCCCAAAGGCCGTCGAAGTTTGCACTTATTATCGACTTGCCACAGCATCCAAATAAAGAGTGGTCGCGAGCTTCTAGAAGCGGAGAAAAAGGTAGTTTCTGTCGACAAAAGATGTTTAACGGTTCATTATTTCTAGGGAAATGAGATGTTATGTGAAATCACATTTGCTGCAAAAAGTATAAAAATATCTAGTTTAAAAATACCCAGCTTCAATAAAGAAGTAAGTCCATCATATGTCTACCGTGCTAGCAATTCTTTAGATAACGTAGAAGCCGAGTTTTCGACCATATTAAGTTTCAACGCTTTGGTTCTATCTTCAGCTGTAACTTAATTTTTCGTTTTATTACCATCTCCAGCAGTGAGTTTTGGTCACAGAAAGGTCGTGAGTTTGAGATTTGTTTGGAAATTTTCTGAAATCCAGGAAGCAACAATTCCCTAAGAAAAAATTAAAATAATCAAGGAACCCAGAAAAGTTAGTGAAAATATTCCAAAGTCGTAAAAACACTCCCAGTCCTGAATAAACATAGACACAAACAAACTTTAATTGAGTGATAAAATTCCAGATTCAATTTTAAATCAATAAAATCCTAAGTATGTCTAACAAAGACCGAAATTCAGACTTGGTGTCAAAACAAGACAAGTTCAGACTTAATCAAACCTAACTCAAGCTATGGATAGCTATCTTTTTTTTTCATTTTTCTTTCCTTTTTCGCATTGCTTTAATTTATATGTGTACTGAGAATGTAAACATAAACAAGCATTGCTTCGGGCTATTTACTTGTTTTGTTTTGTTATTTTTTATTAATGAAACCATCTTTCTCTCTTTTTAGATATAGAAAAAAAAGCTGTATTTTGATTGGTTACAAGGTCAAGGCAAGTCTTTATTGAATTTACTTCAAAGTTACCCAAGATCGATACTTTATCTCATCATTAAACCAAAAACAGATTACAAGCCTTCCTGTCATCTACTGGTAATAGCTCCCTCTACATTCAATCAAAGCGATTTGTCGAATCGTTTCAATTTGTTACCCGGTTTAGTCTGTTTTGATACAACTAGGTCAAAAATTGCCAAGGGATCAGAAAATAATTTATTTAGCAGTTTACGATACAGGAAGTGCAGCAGTTCAAGCTGAAGAAAAATTTGATGGGTTTGGATTGTTTAGTGAACGACTCATTGTCACCCTCCAGGTACACTCTCTTTATTTTGTGCTTCATGCTTGATGCCTTGTAAGAATCTTGTTATTAGGTTTATGGGTTGTTTACCAGGGATTAATCTCTACCTGGTATAGCCTTGGAAATATTTGTTTGTACGAATTGATTCCTGCTAAATAACAAGAGCGAATTGTAAACAGGGGTTGTATAGAAGGACGAGAGGATTTTGGAAAAAAGTTAGTTGATGTTGGTACTTTGGCAAGTGTGGGTAGCTTGGCTTAGATGTGAGTAGAATAATTTATTCCTTCTCAATCTAATAATGTTAATTTACTAGTTTCCACAGCGTGAAATGAGTCTCGCTGATATAATTTAAATTCCTTGGAACATTTTGTTCGCTCACATATTAGTTAGTAGTTAGTTTATTTTAATATCCTAAACTTATTATTTCAGTACGAAGACTATGCAAGATTGTACTTATATTACAAGTTATAAAACTTTTGATTTTTTTTATTATCTTTTTAAAACGAGACTATTAAAAACCAAAAACCAAACTTCTTTTAAAAATAAAACCTTTGCTCTTTTTTAATTCTTGTGTTGTGTTAACTTTATCTCAAGTATTAGGTACGAGTTATTTCTAGCACTTCTTATATATTTATTTATCTTCTGATGTATTTATTAACCGGCAGAGTTTGGATGTCTCCACGCTACTCGAACTATTGTTAATTCTCCAGACTCTGTTTAAACCGGTTACAAAATGGTGGCAGCGACGGAGATAAAACCCTACTCCTAATGAAATTTTAAAAAGAAATTTTACGCTTCGCTTAAAAGTCCAAGACAGGAATCTTTGTTATTTCTACGTTACAATGCTTGTCTTTTCTTCTATATATACGGTACAACGCTTGTCTTTTCTTCTATATATTATCTTCTTTTTACTTTTTCGCAAGCTATTGATTGTTTTTTGCATAATTACTTGCTATTTGCACGTTTGATCTTTATTTAGATATATATAATAAGACTACTTATTGTAAGACTGCTTCTTGTGGTTTCCATTCAGGATTATTCACTCAGTTCCGGGTAAGTCTATAAAAATGTCTTTACCTAGTGTCGAAATTAAAAATAATGATCCAAGAGGTTCTAGTTTACCCCAGCCTCCTGTATTTCAACATGTAGCGTATAGTACTATTGACCCTTTTTCTACAATTAAAAGATTAGTAAGACCGTCACAAATTAGCCTATGTATAAAGGATCTCCAAAGAGTCAGTAGGTTAATGGGAGTTAGCGAGTCAATTATGATCGAAAAGTATGCAGCTTTAATGTCGGACGAACCATTTAGTACTTATATTGAAAAATATGTTGACGCGACAAATTTTGCAAGCTTGAAAGAGTCTCTGTGTTCTGCTTTTCTCGACAAAATAACACCCGCTGAAAAATTAAATTTTTAATTTAATTAATTGTCCTTATATGGACAATTAAAGAAGAGCCAATGAAATTATAGTAAAAATTTTCATGAGAATTACGGGTGAATTCGAGGGATATGCTTCCTTGGTTAAACAAATCGTGGGCACTGAAAACCTCTTCTTGGGAATTGACATTTTGAAAGCAACAAGCATTTAAACAAGGATTGCATGATGGAATTCGTAGGCTCATTCGTGAAAGAGGGGCTTGTGAGAATATAAGTGAATCATTTAAAAGGGCTAAATTATACGAAGAAATTAACGGTATAACGGCAGGAATTTCCTCCCTATCTGCTGCCACTGTTTCTACCATTCATGATAGTTGGGGTCCAATATTCGAAACCAGAGGAAATACTTTTAGGCCCAGAAACTTCCAGTCTGGGTATAACACCAATCCATACAGGGGCCGTGGAAATTATTATACAAACTTCAATGCTGGGTCGTATAACGGTTCCTCAAATAGAGGGAATTTCAGGAGAGGACATCCTGGAAGATTTCCGTCTCCAGGTCAGCATTACAGGGGAAACACAGGGTATAGCACCAGAGGGTACCCTAGACAAAATTTTCAAGAAAGTGTGCCACTTGGTTCCAATAATGATTCAATGCAGAATAATAGTGGTAATTTTGGTGTTCCAAACGCTAATGCATCCACATCAATAGACGCTAGTAATCAGCAAGTTTCAAGGAAAAGTGTTTTTTGTGTTTTGTGCAAGTCTGATACACATCACACTTACAGCTATGAAATAGTTTTAAAGGGACGTAGAACAATTGAGCAAGAAAATGCTAATCAGGGAAACTAGATAAGCCAATGACTTCAGAAGAGTATTCTTTGGCAACTATTAATAGTAAATCTCTTCAAAAACTTTCGTTTGTAAGTTTTCAAAAAAAATCCTCTGAATTATTTCCATTGTTTAACAAGATAATTATTTGTGGTGTAGAATATAACTCCTTTTAAGACTGTGGCTCAGAGAAGTCACTCATATCGATGAAACGACGAGGAGGATGAAGAAATAAGTGAATACGGCACAATAGAGAGCGACAGGTCGTTCTGGGAGGAGAGAGATGAAGACCAAGAATACCCCGACGACGTAAGAAATATAGTATTTGCATGTTCGGATGACGAGTATTGTATAGTAATTGCAAGTTCGGATGACGAAGGGGAAGATGAAGATGAGGAACCATAGGAAGGTGAAGAAGTGTTGCCACTGCTTGACTATCCCTGTCTAGTGTTGCCACTGCCTGACTCGAGTCCCAAAGCAACTATTGTGATATGTCGAAACCAAAAAACTATTATCCCGAGTGCCGACTGCTGGTAACCACAAATTCTGTCCAATGCGTGTCAGGATGTGGCCGTTGGTACCATGCAGGCGTTAATAAATGCACCCAAATCGGACTAAAGGATCATTCCGGCTAATGGTTATGCATGGAGTGTCTTGCATAAGAAATACCCGTGACTCCGAAGTCGCAAGCATCTCAACCCTCACAAAAGCCTAGTGCGAAGAGACCTGTAAGAGGAAGCGGAATCGGCACCTCTTCACCACAAAGTATTACGGGACCTAAAACTAACTCTGATATACCGAAAGGGACTAAGCCGTCTGTGGTAAGTGTAGACATTCCCAAATATGAATCCGAAACAACCCGTCAAAGTGAGAAAATTGAGACCCTTGATTCAAGTTTATAGGCATGTCAAGCAGAAAATCTAGAAATCCGGACAAGGCACTCAACGTTTCTGTCAGAACTGGAGGAAAAGAACAATCAAATTAAATTGTTGACAGGCCATTTGGAGGTTAAAGACTTTCTTATAGCCCAGCTGAAACAAGAGCTCTCGGTAGCTATCGAAACCCGCCCTTGTGACCCTTCGCAAATCCCCCATGACCAAGTTACTCAGTCAACGCAAACGGACAAAGATATCGCTGTTGCTAACCGAAATGCACCCATTGATAATAAAGTGCAAAACAAAACATCTAGCCCAAGCCTAGCCCACGACGGTGAGATCTTGTCAGGCGAAATGAATCCTGGTGATACGTCATCAACTAGTGCAAATGCACCCCCTCCGAAGCTCGTAGAGAAAAATGACATTATAACTCGTAAATACAACATGCTTTGCCGGTTCTTTGAACGAGGGTTTTGCAAACTAAAGAAAAAATGTCGGTTTTTGCATATATGCTTAAATTTCCGATCAAAATGTTGCAACAAAAATGATTGCAGTTTTGACCACGTAGATTTGTTTAGTGTCTTAACTTGTAGCAACAGAGAATGTGTTTTCGCGCATGTCACTCCTGACTTTCGGAAAACAAGAGGGTTGTTTCGGAAAACAAGCTCCCCCTCCCTGAATACCCCTACTTTAGTATCCTCATTTAGTTTCCCTCCCCCTCCCATACACACTTTCCCCCCACCTTTTCCCACCCTAAATTGTAAAAAATATTGCAGTTTTGCCCATGCACAAAATGTAGATGATGTTAATTCTCCTCCCTGGGGCCCTGTTCCAGTGTCCCTGTCCAAGATAAATATTGTAAGAGCCACTTATCTCCCTTCCGCCGTCCTTTTTTAGTGCACCGCACTCAAGCAAAAAATTTTCATCAAAGTTCATCTGGCACAGCTCAAAAATTGACATACTCTTCCCGATCCCGAACTATCCTCCCATATTCTTTGCTACCTCCTCCCCTTCCCCGCATACAGAGGTCCTATTTCCTCCCCCCTCATAGTATGCTGCCCTATACCCTCCCTATTCTGCCACAAACCAGCAATTTCTTGACGGACATGAATCACTATTCTCAACCAGGCCCCTTTCCCAGCACCTTAGGAAACCCCACCCCCAGCCCATTCGTTTTATCCCTCGTGCTTACCCTGTAAACGTGACTCAGGTCTGAGACTTTTTGCATTCAATAATTGTCAGATAATAAGTCCTCGTGCTTCGTCCATATCTTTGCCCGTCCCCCCGCATCCAAATCCCCAAACCCAATCTTTCCCTTACCCTCCTTCTCCAAAGCATTATAAATTAAATTAAAACCCTTCCCAGGAAATTCTCAAACCCATCAAGTCTCCCTGTCGTGATTCCCCAACCGGTTTGTTTTTCCTAAACTTTTAGTCACTAATGCTGAAAGTCTTAATTTTGAAAAACTTACTGAACTCGAGGTAGTTTCAGAATCCAATTTGATAGATATTATAGCTGTTACTGAAGTTCAATCCCATGACCCAGGGTCCCTACGCCTGACAAACTATTCAGAGTTTATTAAACTCCGTCCTTCAGACCACCCACTCGGGAAAAAAGGTGGCGGAGTTTTGTTTTTTACCAAGTCACCTTTACCCAAAGGTTATTCAAGTCCCTAACTTATCCCAGTATGATGAAATCCTCTGGCTAAGTGTTAGACCAAAAGTACTCCCTCGTCCATTTAATATTACTGCAATAGCTGTTTTCTATTACTCCCCAAATCAAAATATCGAGTCAAAACATAATTTCATCCAGCAATTACAGGCAAGTGCTGATTTTGTTATTTCTAAGTATCCCAATGCTGGCTTTTTTTTAGTTGGCGATGCCAACGACCTTAAAATGGATTCTTTTTGTATTTCACTTAAAGTAAAGCAAATTGTTAAAACACCGACGACTCCGGGTAATACCTCTCTTGATGTTATTTTAACTAATATGTACAATTTTTACAACCCTCCCTCAACTTTGCCCCCATTAGGTGGGAGTTATCATCTTTCCATTCTTTTGTCCCCCTCCTCAAATTTTAAGCATACTTTCTCAATAGCTTACAGCACTTACCGCCCTCTTCAAAATTCTGGTCTTCTTTCTTTCGGTATGTGGCTGAGTACTAAAGATTGGTTCGACATTTATAGTTTACAAAACCTTGATGAGAAAACAGCCACGTTTCATAAAAAGCTAATTGATAAATATCAAATTTGTTTCCCAGAAAAAAGGTGCTCAAGTGATAAACCCTATATTGATCAAACAATAAAACACTTATTAGAACCAAATTGAAGCTGTTTAAAAATGGTAAACTCGATAAAGCCAATATACTAAGAAAATCAATTAAAAGAGAAATTCGTAAATTGGCACGATCCTATTACAAAAATAAGATCGAAGAATTGTTCACTAATAAGCCAAAAAACTGGTATTCCGAGGTTAAAAAGCTATGTGGCAGGAGTCTTGACCAGCTTAATTTCAACTTACCAGAGCCCCTGATGTTAGTGCAAATAGTCTAAATTAATTTCTCACTTCCATTGTCCAGAACCTTCCAGCATTGCCAATCCAATTATCAACGGTAGCCCCATCCCCCTTTTTCCCGACTGTTTCGCCGTCTGAGATTGAAAGAAGAATTGATAAACTAAGAAAGGCAAGTATTTGTCCTTTGGATATCCTGCTTCCTCTTATTAGAGCCTTTAGTGACTTTCTGTCTAAGCCCTTGTCTGTCCTGTTTAACGAAATTACTAAGTCTGGGCAAATTCCAACAATTTGGAAACAGGGCTTTATTACCCCTTTGAAAGAGAAACACGGAAAGCCTGGCTTTGAAGGCATTCGACCTATTACACTTACTCCTATTTTTTCAAAATTGTATGAAGGATTCCTTGCAGATTTGCTAAAGGAAAAAATCCTACCTCTTACTGACCTGAAACAATTCGGAAACCTAAAATCAACTTCTACTTACCACTAGCTCGTTTCTCTTATTGACCACATCGGGAAAATCCTCGAAAAGCCTAATTCCTGGCTAAAATAATTTCCATTGACCTTCAGAAAGCCTTTGACCTTGTTAACCACAATATTTTAATTGAGAAAACTAGAAAGCGAGTTCAATATCAATCAATTACTGGTAAAATTGGTTGCCTCCTTTTTAACAAATGGATCGCAGGTGGTTAAATACCAGAACCATTACTCAAATCCTCTCCCTATTTACAATGGCATACCCAAGGAACTCTCCTAGTCCCCCTCCTTTTTCAGTCATGATTAACAGCCTTGCGAAGGAAATTCCTGACCGTTGGAAATTTGTTGATGACCTAACGATTGTTGAAAGTTGCTCCAGAAATTTAATAAGCGACCCTATGCGTATCCTCAATGAAATTGGTATTAAGGCTTTGGACCTAGATATGACAGTAAACCCCTCTAAGTCCATGATAATGCCGATTTGCTTCCTCAAATTCTCGCCGTGTTTTCTTAATCCTATCCCTCCTGAAATTGATGCGTCCTCGGTTAAATTACTTGGAGTCACAATTTCTTCAAATTTAAAGTGGGATAACCACTTTAAAGATATAACCCATAAAGCTAATGCGTCTATCGCCCTCCTTAAGCTCCTAAATAAATATAGCGTCCCCCCTTCTCACTCCTTAAGGTTGTACACGTCTTTTGTTCGCCCGCATCTTGAATATGCTTGTCCAGTTTGGCACCCTGGCATCTCCCGTGAAGAATCAGACAAAATTGAGTCAATCCAAAAAAAGAGCCTTGCGAATAATTTTCAAAGAAGGAAAGGTGCCTTAGTCTCTGCTCCTAAAAAAAGCTAGTTTAGAAACCTTGAGCGAAGGAGGTCGTCGTTCTGCCTCCGGTTTTCAAATAATGCAATAACGAACCCTCGGACGGCAAGTATTTTACCCAAACGTAACTCACCATCCAGATTACGACAGCTTCGAGCTGTTTCTGAGCCTATCCCATTTTTGTCCCCCATTCGCTGGGTTACTTCCAGATATGAAGAAACCTTTGCCCCTTCATCACAGAAAAAATAAATAAAATAGCCAACTAGTTTCCCCCCCCCTTTTTTTCATGTGAGGTGCTTTAGGTCGTTACACTAATTTGCTTGCCCCCCTCTGTTCTGGTTTAGTTTCCCTTTTAATCATATGTGTTTTACGTGTGTTTTATGCTTCTTTGCTTTTTTTGTGAGTCATTGGACTTTTTTTAGTGTCCCTTTTAATTTGTAGATATACATGTTTATTTCTTGTTCTTTTCTGTATTATTAGATTTTTTTGTCCCCTTCCCTATTTTTTCTGACTTGTATTTGTTCAAGTTTAGTTTGACTGATTTTTTTTTCTTTTTTTTTACTCATAATTTGATTATTCATTATTATTAGTGTTTTTGCTTTGTTTCGACTCCGAAGTCCGAATTTGACCCTTTGAGGGCTTGTGATAGTGATCTTTTTGAAATAAATATCTTATCTTATCTTATAAATGAATTCTTTAACTCTTTGCGTATAAATTATAAGAACTCTTTAAGACCTACGGCAATTGTTATTAAGTTTCTCTCTGGACATTTCTTACCAGTCCAGGGCGTAACAAAATTATTCGTTATAATTCCAGGCAGCAATAAAAAAGTGAGTTTATTTTGGGATTTCATCATTGTTAAAAACTTGCCTTTTTCAGTCATTTTAGGTTTTTTCCTTATGGAACGTCTAGACTGCTCTTTACATTTTCGCAAAAGAAAACTTGAATTTGGATATGCCCCTCAGAAAGAACAAATTTCTGACAGCTCCTGTGCTGACGGCAGCATGGTGGTTAGAACAGATGTTACTATCGATCCCGGAACTTTTAGAAATGTAGACTGTAAATTAATTTATGGGGACGAAATCAAGATCGAAGATGGTGACAATTTAATTGTTACGCCTCTGAAAGGTTATGAAAATTATTTACATGACTATGTTATTGTCGATTGAATCTCTTAGAAACCAATTAAATAATATTAACCGTAGTCCGTGTTTGGATAGTCAGGATGTTGATCAAGCAACTAATTATTTTATACAAGAATTTGAAAAGGCTTTTGATCGTGCGTATCCTGCGAAAACAAGTAAATCAAGACGCCAAGAGCCAAGAAAACCATGGATCTCTAAAGGGATTGTCCGATCAATTAAAATAAAAAATCAACTTTATAAAATCCGAATAGAGAACCCAAGTGAAGATAACAAGGAAAAATTCAGATTATATAAAAACAATTTAACTAAAGTGATCCGTGCAGCAAAAGCGTCACATTATACGAAACTTTTTGCAGAAGCTTCGGGTTCCCCCAAAAAATCTTGGGAGATTATCCATGGAATTATTGGAAAGAAAAAAATGTCTAAATTTCCTGAATCTATAAATCATGGTCCTGAACTGGTGTCTGATAGACCTGGTATAGCAAACGTGTTTAATAAGCATTTTGCCAATGTTGGTATACGTACGGTAAAGGAGTCTGTAGCTGCTAATAATTCTGAACAAAGAAATAAGTTTGAAGATTACCTACCTCCATCTTCTTTGTCTTCGCTATTTTTAACGCCGACTTCAAAAGAAGAGCTGATAAACATAGTTAATCTTCTAAAACCTGGTGGAGCTGAAGGGATAGACGGCTCATCTACCCGACTGTTAAAACTAATTATTGCTAATGTAGCTGACCTCCTTGTGCATATTGTGAATATTTGTTTCAGGAGCGGGAAGTTCCCATCATGTTTGAAATCTGCACGTGTTATTGTTCTGCACAAAGGAGGAGACCCTAAAGACCCATCTAATTATAGACCTATTTCAATCCTTTCCGCGTTTGAGAAAGTTATTGAACGGTGCATTTACAAGAGAGTAAATAATTTCCTAGAAAAACACAAATACTTTAGTAAGTCACAGTTCGGTTTTCGGAAAAGCCATTCAACGGAACAAGCTATCCTAGCGGTCACGCAATATATTCATGATGCTCTTGATCGAGGTGAAATTCCAGCATCTATATTTATTGACATAAAAAAGGCATTCGATACAATCTGTCATAAGATTTTACGGAGAAAGCTTGAGAATTGCGGTATTCGAGGACCTGCTAATAACCTGATCATGTCATTTCTGTCTGAGAGAAGCCAGTATGTTGATGCTGATACTACGAGATCTGAACTGATCTCTTTGGATGGACAAGTCGGAGTTCCCCAAGGGTCAATCCTTGGCCCCCTTTTATTTTTAATTTATATTAACGATATTGATAATTCTATGAAAGATCTCGGCCTCACGGTTCTATTCGCGGATGACACAGCCCTCAATATTAGTGGTCCTACTGAACTTGTACTACGTTTAAAAATGAAAGAAGGTTTTACATATCTGCTTGAATGGTTCGCAGCGAATAATTTATGTATTAATACATCTAAAACCAAATTCCTGATTTTCTCTCGGATTTCAAAAGCATTGCCAACTTTTAATTCCCTAACAATTGAAAAATGTGATACTACGATCAGCAGAGTCCACCATCTTCGGTATCTAGGAGTGATAGTTGATTCGAATATAAGTTGGAAGGAGCACATAAATTGCCTGAGGGTAAAGGTTGCAAGAAACATCGGTATGATCAGGCTTCTTAAACCTTTTCTCCCTTATGATGTCCTGCGGTGTATTTATTTTTCACTAATTCAGTCTTACTTAAATTACTGTCCTCTTGATATTTGAATACTTTTCGATCGAATATATTACCATTGATAAGGCAGCAGAATAAAGCTCTCCGAATTTTTAAGCTTTTTATACCATCTCCTGATTCTTGCCCTAATAAGTCGTCAACTAAAAGTCTTCCTCTTTTTTTGAACATTTTGCCCCTTGAATCTCTTATTGTTTTTCATTCTATTTTATTTAAGAAAAAACATCATTCAAATTCCCTACCTGAATATTTTTATGAACCCGATCTATTTTCTGGAACTAATTCCGATCACGACCATAACACGCGTAATCCTTGTAAAGCCCGGCAACCCTTGATAATTTCAGAAAGATCAAGATTTTCATTGAGAAATACAATATTGAGGGTATGGCAAAGTTATCATAATGTAATTAAACTTGAACTTTCTACTAATACGCTGAAAAACAAAATAAAATCAATGCTCATAGAAAATGTTTAAAGTAAAAAGAAAAAAAAAAAAAAAATGGAAAAAAATAAATTAAGTAAATAAATAATAAATGTGTGGTTTATAGCGGTAAATCCCAACTCAGTCTGGTGGTTTGAATCTGGAACCTGGATGGATTATGATTAATTTATGATATTATTTTATGTTGATGCAGTTATAGCATACAGTTTATTTAATTGTCTGCCATTTGGCCTCGAGCCCTCTCTCTGCCAAATTGGTTTTTTATATTGAAATTATGTAGTAATAAACAGAACTTGAACTTGAACTTGAACTAGCAAAGTATATGATCAGAAAACTAAAATTTTAATATTTAATGATTCCTGCATGCCGATTGAGCTTAAACATTACACCGAAATCGCAAGTTTTTCGCGCTTTCCTAAGGAAAGTCTAGCAGCATTTTCAACATCCTTGGAAAGTAATGGTTCAATGATTGAAGGTATGGAAGTAGAATGGGATAGCAAAGAGTATTTATCACAGTTTGATTTTTCGTCTGTACCTAATGTAGTACAGCTTGAACTGTAAGCTTTACTTTTGAATAGCAAATCCTGTTTCTCTCGTCACCCTTGTGATGTAGGGAAAAATGACCTAATGATTTTTAAGCTAGATATACCAATTGACACAGAGTTTCAACCTCCTAAACAATTTAGAATTCCTTACCAGATGGCTCTTGTTCTAGAAGAGCAAATCCAGGCAATGCTGCAATCGGGAATTATTAAAGAGGAATCCTCTCAATTTCCTTCTCTGGTATTCCTGATTCGTAAGCATAGCGCAAATAAAAATGAACAACTTAGTAAAGAAAACACGAAATTTTTGATTGATCTAAGTACTTGCAACACTAAAATGAAAGATACAGCTTTTCTAATACCAAGAACTACAGACATTTTACAGAATTTATCCAAAGGAAAATTTTACAGTGAGTTTGATATGCGTAGTGGATTTTTCAAAATATCTATTGACAAAATTCTCAAAATTCTTTTCGTTCTTGTCTCCACTAACAGGAAGAAGTCATTGTTACACAAGAATACCCCAAGGGAGTGTTTTTGGTCCTAAGGCCTTTGCTAGTTTCATGGATAAGCTGTTTCCAGCAGAATTTAGATCATTCGTTTTCAATTACTTTGATGATATTTATCTTAAAACAGAAAGCCCTAATCCCAAAGATCACTTAGAACATTTAAAAAAGTTCTTTGCTCGTCTTAAACAGTTTAATATCAAAATGTCTACTTCAAAAACGCTATTGTTTAAGGGTTCTATACCAGGTTTCGGGTTTATAGTATCTAAAGACAAAATTCAACCCCAGATATCAAAGTTAGATGCAATTGAGACACTTGAAAGACAAGAAAATAATTCGGAGCTTAGGTCTCAACTTGGCTTATTTAACTATTACAGATGTTTTTATTTCAATTTAACATGATTTAATCGCCCCTTTGACTAAGCTATTAAAGAAAAACACAGAGTGGAAATGGGCAGAAGAGCAAGAATTTGCTTGGTTATGCTTTAATAATTTCTTAGACCACACTACTTTTCCATTTACGAAAAAAAAATAATTGAAGAAAAAACGGGTTTAATTTCTTATAAAGCAGTGACAACAAAATAAAAACTATACTTTAGCTAACCAAAAATAAAAATACTCCGAATATTTCGGCCCCACGTCCGGGAGCCTTTCTCAACAGAAAGAAAAGGAGAAAATTACAACAATTTAAGACTATTTTTAAGACATTATAAAAATGCCACGACAACTAAACCAATATAAAAAATATAAACAATCAAATATATAAGAAACAAAACTCACATTTTAAAACAAACACTCCTGCAACTGACTATAACCTTAGAAAAACTGAAGTAATTGTTTATATTGGCACTTTCCTCTGCCACAATCGATGTATAAATGGGAATCTATTAAAAATTAAAAATATAAATACTTGCAACAAGACGAAAAGAGGTCACCCAACCCCAAATCCAACCAAAATCTTACAGGTTAATGAGACACAATTATGAATTATAAATTGAATGGATTTTTTCATTTGCTATTTTAGCTGCCGTCTGTTGACTTCTTACAGCATTGACCATGCTTTGACCTCCGTTCGCAAGGTTATTACTTGTTTCAGGACAGTTATGCAACTCAATACTCATTGAAGTTTTTGACTGGTCTTTAATTAAACTATTATAAATTGAATTTATTTTAAATTCCCCTTCATCTCTATTGTTACTAATACCCCCATAGATAATCTTTTTTATTTCTATAATTTCTCTGAAACTTTGTAAAAGTCATACAGACTTATCAACAATTTTTGTCTGATCAAATAAAATACTATGATGAGTAATACATTAAGAAGTGAATATGGTAAGAAATCAAGTTATACCAAACTCATAATGGGGGGGGGCGTTTATATCTTCCATTAAAATAAAATACGTCTCATTTTTGTTATTGATATCCTAATTTGATTTTGTTTATATTTTCTTTGTAGATTTCATGCAATTACGCACGAATTGACATAAATGGAAATTGTTTAATGTCATTGCTAGTACCTGATGATGAACTGTGTTTGTCAATTGTATCATCTGTTGAGCATTTAAGAAGAAATTTTGGTTTAATAGACACTATTATTCGTTCTCCTAATTATGAGCTGTTGGTGAGTACCTATTTCTTTTTTTTCTTTTTGTCGGATTCAATTACTGAATCCAAGGAGGGGTTCAATTATATTGGCACTTTCCTCTGCCACAATCGATGTATAAATGGGAATCTATTAAAAATTAAAAATATAAATACTTGCAACAATACGAAAAGAGGTCACCCAACCCCAAATCCAACCAAAATCTTACAGGTTAATGAGACACAATTATGAATTATAAATAGACTGGATTTTTTCATTCGCTATTTTAGCTGCCGTCTGTTGACTTCTTACAGCATTGACCATGCTTTGACCTCCGTTCGCAAGGTTATTACTTGTTTCAGGACAATTATGCAACTCAATACTCATTGAAGTTTTTGACTGGTCTTTAATTAAACTATTATAAATTGAATTTATTTTAAATTCCCCTTCATCTCTATTGATACTAATACCCCCATAGATAATCTTTCTTATTTCTATAATTTCTCCGAAACTTTGTAGAAGTCATACAGACTTATCAACAATTTTTGTCTGATCAGATAAAATACTATGATGAGGAAAATTAAACACGTGATCCGCTGTAGAGGATTCAAAAGTATCAGGTTTTTTATTTTTTCTTAGCGAGCAATCTATCGCATTTTTGTGTTGCTGTAGCCTATTTTTTAAATTCTGCTGTGTTCTACCTACATAAAATTTACCACAAGAGCATGGAATTTTGTATATCCCCTGTTGTATATTTCTTTGAACTTTATCTTTTCCGTTATTTAGCCATAAGCTTATATTTTTTACTGATTTAAAAGCTGTTTTTATATTATGGTTTTTTAATTCTTTCCTTAATTTCTGTGACAACCTTGGGATATAAGGCAAAGTTGTGTAATTTGGTTTTTAATTTGATCCATTTTCTTCTAATTTTACAGGTTCCAGTAACTGTTTTTCCTTTTTTCAACTATTTGAGAAATCATGTTTTCGGGATATCCATTTCCTACTAGAATATCCTTAATAAAAATTAATTCACTACTAATATATTCTGGTGAAGCTAAATTTAAAACTATCCACTAAAGAAATAACTACCCCCTTTTTTACTAGGATCGGGTGATTTGATGTGAAAGACAAATAGCGGTTGTTATTAGTTGGTTTACGGTAAATTGAAAACACTGGTTTATTATTCTTTCTATGAATCCAAATATCCAGAAACGGTAATTTTTCTCTGTTTCATTTTCAATTGTAAAAACTAATTCTTCTCCCAAATTATTTAAATATTCCAGAAAACCTTCAATTTGTGATTCTCCATAATTCAAAATAACTAATACATCATCCATATATCTGCCCCAATGGTTAATAAAATACAGTAGAAGTTATTACGGAGATGACCGCTAATAAAGTTTCTGGGGTTTATTCCAGACCCGAAGCACCCTGGAGTTTTGGACTTCTCATAGATACCACGTGCTTAAAGAAGGCTTGGATCACGGTGGAATCCAAATGGTTGCGATTATAGATCGTCAACAATTTGATAATGAGGGAAAGGTTGTTTACGTTGATAATGTAAACAAACTAAGCTCCTTTGCCTTCGCGACACCGGAAGGGTTTAGCCTTTCCTGTGTTATTAGTCCATTTACATTAAAGTATGTACGTGGACAGTCTAGACCGCCTATCAATAGGCGTACGAATGATGGCCGAACGATATATTTATAAAAGGTTAATAAAATACAGTAGAAGTTATTTCAGAGAAGACCGCTAATAAAGTTTCTGGGGTTTATTCCAGACCCGAGACACCCTGGAGTTTTGGACTTCTCATAGATACCACGTGCCTAAAGAATGCTTGGATCACAGTGGAATCCAAATGGTTGTGATTATAGATCGTCAACAATTTGATACTGAGAGAAAGGTTGTTTACGTTGATAATGTAAACAAACTAAGCTCCTTTGTCTTCGCGACACCGGGAGGGTTTAGCCTTTCCTGTGTTATTAGTCAATTTACATTAAAGTATGTA
The DNA here is from genome assembly GCF_032884065.1 of Artemia franciscana. Taxonomy (NCBI): domain Eukaryota; kingdom Metazoa; phylum Arthropoda; class Branchiopoda; order Anostraca; family Artemiidae; genus Artemia; species Artemia franciscana. The sequence continues at coordinate 56,475 of NW_027062719.1, read as the reverse complement.
CGTGGACAGTCTAGACCGCCTATCACTAGGCGTACGAATGATGGCCGAACGATATATTTATAAAGTTAATAAAATACAGTAGAAGTTATTACGGAGATGACCGCTAACTAAGTTTCTGAGGTTTATTCCAGACCCGAAGCACCCTGGAATTTCGGACTTCTCATAGATACCACGTGCCTAAAGAATGCTTGGATCACGGTGGAATCCAATGGTTGCGATTATAGATCGTCAACAATTTGATACTGAGAGAAAGGTTGTTTACGTTGCTAATGTAAACAAACTATGCTCCTTTGTCTTCGCGACACCGGGAGGGTTTAGCCTTTCCTGTGTTATTAGTCCATTTACATTAAAGTATGTACGTGGACAGTCTAGACAGCCTATCACTAGGCGTACGAATGATGGCCGAACGATATATTTATAAATAGCTATTAATACATATTTTTTAAAACCTAAATTTTGGGGCAGATATATGGATGATGTATTAGTTATTTTGAATTATGGGGAATCACAAATTGAAGGTTTTCTGGAACATTTAAATAATTTGGGAGAAGAATTAGTTTTTACAATTGAAAATGAAACAGAGAAAAAATTACCGTTTCTGGATATTTGGATCCATAGAAAGAATAATAAACTAGTGTTTTCAATTTACCGTAAACCAACTAATAACAACCGCTATTTGTCTTTCACATCAAATCACCCGATCCAAGTAAAAAGGAAGGTAGTTATTTCTTTAGTGGATAGTGTTAAATTTAGCTTCACCAGAATATATGAGTAGTGAATTAATATTTATTAAGGATATTCTAGTAGGAAATGGATTTCCCGCAAATATGATTTCTCAAATAATTGAAAAAAGGAAAAAAAGTTACTGGAACCTGTAAAATTAGAAGAAAATGGATCAAATCAAAAACCAAATTACATAACTTTGCCTTATATCCCAAGGTTGTCACAGAAATTAAGGAAAGAATGAAAAAACCATAATATAAAAACAGCTTTTAAATCAGGATAAAATATAAGCTCATGGCTAAATAACGGAAAAGATAAAGTTCCAAGAAATATACAACAGGGGTATACAAAATTCCATGCTCTTGTGGTAAATTTTATGTAGGTAGAACACAGCAGAATTTAAAAAATAGGCTACAGTAACACAAAAATGCGATAGATTGCTCGCTAAGACAGAATAAAAAACCTGATACTTTTGAATCCTCTATAGCGGATCACGTGTTTAATTTTCCTCATCATAGTATTTTATCTGATCAGACAAAAATTGTTGATAAGTCTGTATGACTTCTACAAAGTTTCGGAGAAATTATAGAAATAAAAAAGATTATCTATGGGGGTATTAGTATCAATAGAGATGAAGGGGAATTTAAAATAAATTCAATTTATAATAGTTTAATTAAAGACCAGTCAAAAACTTTAATGAGTATTGAGTTGCATAATTGTCCTGAAACAAGTAATAACCTTGCGAACGGAGGTCAAAGCATGGTCAATGCTGTAAGAAGTCAACGGACGGCAGCTAAAATAGCAAATGAAAAAATCAATTCAATTTATAATTCATAATTGTGTCTCATTAACCTGTAAGATTTTGGTTGGATTTGGGGTTGGGTGACCTCTTTTCGTATTGTTGCAAGTATTTATATTTTTCATTTATAATAGATTCCCATTTATACATCGATTGTGGTAGAGGAAAGTGCCACTATAAACAATTAATTCAGTTTTTCTAAAGTTAAAGTCGGTTGCGGGAGTTTTTGTTTTAAAATGTGAGTTTTTGTTTCTTATATATTTGATTGTTTATATTTTTGATGTTGGTTTAGTTGTCGTGGCATTTGTATAACGTCTTAAAAATAGTCTTAAATTGTTGTAATTTTCTCCTTTTTTGTTTTTTTTCCGTTGAGAAAGGCTCCCGGACGTGGGGCCAAAATATTCGGAGTATTTTTATTTTTTAGTTAGCTAAAGTGTAGTTTTTATTTTATTTTGTTGTCACTGCTTTATAAGAAATTAAACCCGTTTCTTCTTCAATTATTTTTTTTCGTTGGTTGTACTTAGTGGGGCGAATTACTAAAAAGGACCGTGAATTCGTTGTTCACATGGCTGATTTGGAGAAAGATTTTAATCTATTTGTGGATTCGTCAGAAAACGGTGTAGGGGCAATTTTATGTCAGGAAAAGCCCGATGGGAGAATGGGAATTGTCTGATCCTTCAGCCGTGTTTTTTCCAAGTCTTTTTCTAAACAACCTTCGATAGTGCGATAACTGTATGGTCCTTATGAGACCTTGAAAAGCTCGCAAATTCAATACTAAATATGGGGAAGAAGTTGCAATATTTTTATTGACGCTAAAAATCTCGAGTATTTAAGAAAACACAGACTTATCAAGTAAGATGTACCGTATCTCCTTATTAATGGATAGTCCATTGTATACTTATAAACATATTCCAGGGACAAAAATGATCGCAGATATTATTACAAGGCCAAGTAAGGAAATAGTTAGCAAGAGCGAAACCCTATCTTTTATTGATGACGAAGCAGAATTTTTGGCAGCAGGGATTTTTAGTGGTCACAAAGTTGACTATCTAGGGTTGGCTGACGAGGAATTAATCAGGGAGCAACTACAGGATCCTGACATAAAAATTATTGTGATATGTTGAATAAATTAAGGAGCTCCAGAGTTGAAAACCCTGCTGCAACGGGCATAGGTCCCGATCTGGTGTCTAAAGGTTCGGAGGGCCCTGAAAAAGAACCTTGACATCCGGATGAGCGCTCTATTAGTGAGAGACAAAAGGTTCTCCACTTTATTGATCTCCCTCAAGAAGAGAGGAGTATCTTATTGAAGAATATAGCCCCATGGTTTATTCCCATTGCTAATGAACTTGTCTTAATGAACGGAGTTTTATATAGAATAGAATATATTTCGAGTGGTTCTTTTAGGTTGAATCAAAATGTGCGCAAAGAATTAAACATTCAAGTAGTTTTACCTAAGAGAATGATTCCGGGTATATTAAAGCTTTTTCATGAGCATTTAGCTTTAGGTATTCGTGCAAGTTTTGAGCGGACTTTGTGGAAAGTCAGAAAATTTTGCATTTTTGAAAATATGGCCTCTACGATTAAGAAATTTGTTAATAATTGCGATCTTTGTAACCGAGCTAATACGAAAAAAAATCAAAACACCACTTGGGAAAAACATTGTTCCTGAAATGCCATTTTTGGTCTGGGCACTAGACGGTGCTGGTCATTTTCCGATTACAAGCTCTGGGAATCGAAACGTTCTAGTTGGAGTGGATCTTTTTAGTAGTTTAGTAGTATTAAACTGTATACCCACTATGAATACAGAAAACACTATAAAATTTCTCTGGGAAAATATTATTGCTTATTATGGTCTGCCTGAGGCTGTTTTAACTGATCATGGTTAAAATTTTGACAATATAGAAATAAAGAAGATGTTTTCCGAAATTAATTGTAAGAAAATTTATAGTAGCCCCTATAATCCACAGTGCAATGGAGCTAGCAAGAATAAAGTTAAAATATTGAAGAAAATTCTTTCTCATTCTTGTGGTAAATTAACTCAGGTGGATTGGGATGAAAAGATTCCCCTTATAATGTTAAGTATGAACTCTTCTCTAAATTCTGTTTGAAAATTTTCTAGCTTTACCATTGTGCATGGATTCAGTGGAAAATCTTTAGCAGATTTACAATTCAATAAACCGACAAACTTAAATTATTTTGATGGCTATGATTCATATGTTACATGATTAATACAAAATATCTGTGAAATTCACCAAACTTGCTTAAATAGGATTAAAATTCAAAGGTCCAAACAGGCGATTCAGTATAATAAAGATCCAAGAGACATTAATTGCCTCTGGAGATATTGTATATAGCCGTGATACAACATCAGTTGGTAAAAAATCCGCCAGTTATTCTTTTCGTGGATCGTATGTGGTATTATCCGAAGTGCATAAAAATACTTTCTATTTGGCTTCTTTAAATCCAGGTGAATTAAGGAAAAGAACCTCAAATGCTAGGCTCCTTAAAAGAGTCAACCATGATATTGTTTTGAAACATAATCCTCAATTTTCCAAGAATTACGAGAAAGAGATTAACCTGTATAAACAAAAATATGATGATATGAACCCTAATTGTGATGTTTGCTCCCTAGAGGAAACAGAAAATAGACCATATGACCTTAAGTCTTGCGAACCAAGAACTCATGTTATACTAAATGATAACTTATCCCTTCTTAGTTCAGATATTGCAAAATCCCAAAAAGCCCCTTCTCTTACTGAAGAAGACTCTTTTCGTTTATCTCAAAGCGTCGATATGCACAAAAGAGCGATAATTGATGAAACACAAAATAATTTATTTGAGCCTGAAAATATTATCGAAACAGAAGACACTAATGTCCTTTCAAGTGCTCCTAGTGCTGAAGTTTCACGAATAACAGAAGAGTCCATATCCTCTGAATGTGAATGTTCTAAAACTATTCCTTCAGCTAAAAAAAGTGAAATTATGTTATCATCCCCGACTTCAAAGGTTAAAATAAAGGTAGACCAAAGTAAAGCAAAACGCGAAGAAAATCCCTTTTATTCCTTAGGAAAATTAAAGTAGCTAAAAACGTGTAATTGAAAGGGAAAGTATAAATTTGTCATTTTTAAAGGTCAAAAATTTGGGACCCTAAAATCATTAGTTCAAAAATTCCTAAAATTTCAGACCCTAAAATCAAAAATTTCAGAATAAGCATCGATGGCTTATATTTTTTTTATATGATGTAGCCAATCCTGCAATACTACTAGCCTACTTATACAATTACCTTCTAAGAGTAAAGTACCTGGTTTATTCTATCTATAACATTATTAAATTAGTGTCAGTCTTTATTTTGTAAGCTGAAGGTCTTTAGCATTTAAATGTGACTTTTTTCAGATGAATTGTGCTACGATGATATTTATACTAATAATTAGTGTATTCCTTGATTTTGGAATGTCGGCTAAGGAATCGACTTTATCATTAGATGGCCAACAATCTTTTGTTCGAAGAGGCATAGGCTTCCAATATCTTAGCGAACTTGGAACTGGATCGAGTGGAAACCACAAACTCATTTTCTTTCTTAGCGTAGAAAAGCTTAAAAACACGGCTTTGCTGCTTAAGTTCAGGTGGAAGATATGCTGAATATTCTTAGAGAAAAGGGATTAAATTTTGAAAATGTTAACCTTGATAAAGATGTGGAAACTCTTAAAGGTATAATAGCCTCTAGGACAAATGGTCACCATAATTTATTGAATAATGCAAATCTATATATTGATCAGTTCCAGAAACTCTTGGAAATAAAGAAAAAAATACTGATTTCTGAACTTGACCTTATTTTAACATCACAGAAGAATTTGAGTTTAATATTATTAATCCTAGTAAGAAAAGGGCCATTTTACCTATAGTGGTGCAGATCAGTGAAGTTCTATTTGGTTTAAGTTCTACAGGCACTGTGGAAAAATTATCTGACAAATTAAAAGAATAGTAATGACCAAGAAAAGATTACTAAATTCATTTCTGTATCAGCGTCGGTAATCTCAGAATTAGAAATTTCTCTTAATAAATTGCGTAACGAAACTTTAGACCAAGTAAGCCAATCGTTTAAAACCTTCGAATCTGAATTGTCTTAGACGAAGGTTTCATGTCATCCTTTTTTTATGTAAAGTCAAAACTTTTTTGTAAAAGACGCTTTGTCATACATAAATTTTCGTCATCTAACTCCTGTGCATTTTCTGTATTTTTTAGTAAAAGACTTGGAAAGTTTAGTTTGTAAGCGTAATTTAAAAACTTTAGATTCACTTTTTATCCATTCTCTGTCTGATAGTCAATTTTATTTTGCCGGAGGTTAGCATTTGTCGTATGACAAATTTCGGTCACTCCAGGTTCTGAGAGACATCTATGAAAAGTTGAAGATTGGATATGAAAAAATTGAACTCAAGTGCGGAAAATATTCACACTGAGCTGTAAATAAAATTTATTCCACACCTTATGACCATTCTTTCTTGTTTTTAAATGGTGTTTAATCGCTATTGAAAAAGAAAGATATTCCCCAGATTTAGATATTGCAAAGGTTGTTGTACGTTTCCACTTCATATCGTTATACACCTATTATTAAGAAGTATGGTGCTAAATATTATAAGTGTGTTTTTGTCTGAGATAAAGGTTTAAGTTATTTATATGTCTGTGTAAGGGATTTTTCATCGTTCTTAGTGTGATTTACTCCGCTTGTGTGGCTTAAAAGTTGGCTGTAAATAAATTATTATTATTATTAAAGTCATTGTTGAACCTTGGGAAATTTTTTTAACAAAAGTGTTTTAATAATAGTAAAAAATGGAATAAATTTTAAGCGACCCAAGTCCCTTTCATTTTGGTTGTTCTCGGTGCTTTCACTGATCAAACCAATACGAATCTCATTCCATTTTGACTGTTCTTGGGACACTTACTGATCGAATCCATTCAATTTCCACTATTCTCGGCACTTTTACCAATTAAACCGATTCAAATCTTCTTTTATTTTCAGTGTATTTGGTACTTTTACTTATCAAAACAATTCATATTCAATTCTATTTTTAAAGTTCTTGGTACTTTTATCGATCAAACTACTCTTACCAATATTATTGAAATCATATTTTATATTTACTTGTCTTGGTACCTCTACCAATTAAACCGATTCAAATCTCGCTTCATTGTTATTGTACTTGGTACTTTTACTGATCAAACCTATTCAAATCCTATTTAATTTTCTCTGTTTTCGGTACTTTTAAAAAATCAGACCTATTCCGATTTCATTTTATTTAGACTGTTCTTGGTACTTTTTTCGATCAAACCTATTAAAATCTCCTTTCATTTTCAGTTTTTTTTTGTACTCTTACTGAGCAGACCTTTTCAAAACCCATTTTTTATTTTCACTGTTCTTGGTACTTTTACCGTTCAAACTGACTCAAATTCCATATATTTTTGACTGATAATTCTTACCGATCGAAACTAATCTAATATCTTGAATTTACTCCCTCTCTTGCTACTTTTATTGATTCTCAGTACTTATACTGATCAAACCGATTCCAGTCCCATATCATTTTCACACTTGTTGGCTGTTGTTGTTAAGCTGAATTATTACTATTGAGGGGATCGAACTTTAATATTTCTTGTCATGACGAGAGTCCTGTGGCTACTGCCCTGTAATAACTGACTCTTCTCGATACTTGTACCGATGAAACTAGTTTAAATACAAACCATTACCCTGATCTAAGTCTGCGACTCCTTCGGATCTATTTTTTCTCCCTTTGTTTTTACCGTTTGATATTCCTCCTTTTCATTTACAACAAGATAGTCATACAATATTTATTTCAAGAGGAATGATTGGAATTGCACATTTTGCAAAGATCTCTAATTATGTGGTGTTTAAATTCAAGACTGAACATAATTTTTGTACCTGCAGGTGGCACATCCCGAGTGGCGTATTAGTGTCAAGAATGGCTAGTTCATTGTTTATTCTTTTTCTTTGTTCTGTAGATATTTTTTCGAACGCTGTTATTCATTTATATTTTGTCTGACAAAATAAAAATGGTTTTTTTAGGAAATAAGGTTTGTTATTTGCTTACTGTTCTTTACCAGAAGCTATCTAAAATCTTGTAAATAATGACTAAAACAATAATTTTCTATTTTTCCTTTCAGTTGCTAGCATCATTGCTGAAAACAGTCAGAAATAGTACTCGGAGAGTGCTGCCTGTTACCTGGTAGCTGTCTCCCTTTAATGTCTTTGGCTGTTACTGCCAGTACCTGCTTGCTTTTTCTGCCTTTAGTGCATTTTTTATGTTAATTTGTTTTTATGTTAATTTTTACGAAATTCTGAAGTATGCTAAAAATTTTATGAGTTGCTGTAGTAACTGCCGTTACTGCCTGCTGTGCCTTTAGTGGTGAAAATAGTATGAGTTTCTGTAGTAAATGCCTTTACTGCAGTAACTGTAGTAGTAATACTTACTGTGATTGTAGTAGTATTTACAGTAGTAACTGCATTTTTTTATGTTAATTTCGTTTTATTTTATTTTTTATGAAATGCTGAAGCATACTGAAAATTGTATGAGTTGCTGCAGTAAATGCCTTTACTGCAGTAACTGTAGTAGTAATACTTACTGTGATTGTAGTAGTATTTACAGTAGTAACTGTATTTTTTTATGTTAATTTCGTTTTATTTTAATTTTTATGAAATCCTAAAGCATACACAAAATTTTATGAGTTGCTGTAGTAACTGCCTTTACTGCCTGCAGTTCCTTTAGTGGTGAAAGTCTTACGAGTTGCTGTAGTAAATGCCTTTACTGCAGTAACTGTAGTAGTAATACTTACTGTGATTGTAGTAGTATTTACAGTAGTAACTGCATTTTTTTTATGTTAATTTTGTTTTATTTTATTTCTTATGAAATGCTGAAGCATACTGAAAATTATATGAGTTACTGTAGTAAATGCCTTTATTGAAGTAACTGTAGTAGTATTTACAGTAGTAACTGCATTTTTTTTATGTTAATTTTGTTTATTTTAATTTTTATGAAATGCTGAAGCATACTGAAAATTTTATGAGTTGCTGTAGTAACTGCCTTTACTGCCTGCACTGCCTTTAGTGGTGAAAATTTTGCGAGTTGCTGTGGTAAATGCCTTTACTGCAGTAACTGTAGTAGTAATACTTACTGTGATTGTAGTAGTATTTACAGTAGTAACTGCATTTTTTTATGTCAATTTTGTTTTATTTTAATTTTTATGAAATGCTGAAGCATACTGAAAATTTTATGAGTTGCTGTAGTAAATGCCTTTACTGCAGTAACTGTAGTAGTAATACTTACTGTGATTGTAGTAGTATTTACAGTAGTAACAGCATTTTTTTATGTTAATTTTGTTTTATTTTAATTTTTATGAAATGCTGAAGCATGCTGAAAGTTTTATGAGTTGCTGTAGTAAATGCCGTTACTGCAGTTGCTGTAGTAAATGCCTTTACTGCAGTTACTGTAGTAGTAATACTTACTGTGATTGTAGTAGTATTTACAGTAGTAACTGCATTTTTTTTATGTAAATTTTGTTTTATGTTAATTTTTATGAAATCCTGAAGTATACCGAAAATTGTATGAGTTGCTGTAGTAACTGCCTTTACTGCCTGCAGTGCCTTTAGTGGTGAAAATTTTATGAGTTGCTGCAGTAAATGCCTTTACTGCAGTAACTGTAGTAGTAATACTTACTGTAATTGTAGTAGTATTTACAGTAGTAACTGCATTTTTTTATGTTAATTTTGTTTTATGTTAATTTTTATGAAATCCTGAAGTTGCATGCAGTGCCTTTAGTGCATTTGTTTTTGTTAATTTTCATGTAATGCTGAAGTATTCCGAAGTATTTTATGACTTTCTGAAATTAAAAATGAAATTAAGACTTAATGTTTTTTGTAGTTTGTTTTATAGCTAGATAAGTCACATCGGTTGTAGTTTGGCCGCACCCCCCCCCCCCCCCCGGAAAATATCATTCCTCAACGAAAATAGCCGTTCGTGGGAAATACCCCCGTGGAAAATACTTCTGGTAAATACCGATAATTACTGTAATTACTGGAAAATACACCCTCAAACGTGGAAAATAAAGCTGCCCTAATTTCAGAATTGTATTTGAGTTTTTTTAATTTCCATTGGGGGGAGGAATTTAGTACATGTATTATACGCCTCTCACTCAAGTTTACACCGTGTAAAACTCGAGAACAAACTGATTTCTTTGCTAGTTTCTTTCTGCTTAGCGCTAGACAAGACAAAGACAAGTAACAGAATACATGGGAAATATATAATTTGGGCTATATATTTGCAAATAGGAGAGGGGAGGGGGTAAATTGTTTGGACAGTTTGAAGTGAGTACATACAAAAATTCACCTAGAGGGGTATGAAAAAAGAAATATACATAAAAAAAAACTTGTCATGACAAACACTAAATAATACATTAACAATGACTCACAAACGACTAATACACCCCAACAGAAAATCTACGACTGACTCAGATCGCTGTCTGAATCTGCCTTCTAAAACATCCGTTTTATCACATATCTGAAAAACTCCTTAACGTTTGGAGGATATAACTGCTACTGGACAAAATAGGAACACGAAGAAAGTACTTAAAAATTTGAAAACAACCGACGGAATATGTTGACGTTCTGCATAGTCAAAATTTTTAAAGCCAACCAAGTGGTTTTTTTTGTCAAATTGACATTTAACTCTAGGAAACCGTCCATAGAACTTTCTCAACTTCTCTTTTTCAACACATTTATTGTTAGTTACCTTAATACTCGAATTAAGGTCCCGAATTCAAGTTAAAGGTACTTGAGAGGTGCACTGGGAAACATTGAATCTAGGCCAACCTGAATTTCAGAATCGGAAGGTAACCCTCCCTCTGGAAATATTTACCCTCAGTATCCTGGTTGAAGCAAGAAGAACTTTTGTGTAGTTTTTACAATTTTTTGGAGCGAATAGTCCTATTTCTATTAGATGCTTGAAAGGGAATCAATATAATAAAACATTTTCGAATAGATTAAACATAAATAACTCCTTAATAGTAAATATTCCAGATGAATGCTCAGTTACCTCTGAATACTTTAGAATAAATGAGGAATTCTTTAGTTATAATTTATATAATATATCCGCCAATCTCAATAATTTAACAATGGACTTCCAAAGTGTTATTTTGGAGATTTTAGGACACAGTTCAGATTTAGTAAATACTTTTATAGATTTTGAAAATTCTGCAGTTCCAAATTTTAAATGGAAGGAAGGGATTAGTTCTTTTAGTATTCCAATATCAGAATTAAATGAAATGAGCAGAGATATTTCTAATAAGACTAGAGAAAAGAAAATTGTTGCCACTGGCATTTCAATCAAGACTTTGGTTATTATCGCCTTATTTATATTTGTAGGTTTTCTAAGCTGGAGACTAAAACAAATATTGTATAAATTGCTTGCTGAAAGAGCATCAAATTTGCCCTTATACTGATCACGACAATTGAATAAAATTGCTAGTAGTTTAGGCTCTTTATTTGCGTAATGAAAAATACAAAATCAATTCCACTTCACTTAATAACAACTGTTAGCTTTAGACTCTTTCAGGCTATCAATTAAGAATTTTTTATTCTTGTAAGAAAGATTCGAAATCCCTTTGAAATGCTATAAAGGCACATATGGCTGTCATAAGGGAGCTGCAATCATTTGTTCTTAGTTTAATTAACCAATAATGATGATATTGAAGCCGAAGAGTTGATAAAATTTACACAAGAGACCCTTCATATATATAATTTTTTTTAAACTGTTCAACTGCTATGATAACTTAGCCTCTCAAATTGTATTTTGTTTGGATTTTATGTCATTTGATTTACATGTTGTATATTAGTGATATTTATTTAAACGTTTATTATTTGCGAATATATAACTTGTTGTGATTTATACGACAGGTTAAGTGAAATAGCAGTAATATTTTTTTATTTTTTTGTTTACCATTGGTTATAGAATGTTCTCTAAAATAAATAAATAAAGAAAAAATAATAAAAAAAAAATTGTCTAACAATCAATTATTATTATTTTTTTTTCTCTTCTTCTCTTTGGACGCAAGCTTAATAGGAAGGAGCGGAATTGTAAGAATCTTGTTATTAGGTTTATGGGTTGTTTACCAGGGATTAATCTCTTCTTGGTATAGCCTTGGAAATGTTTGTTTGTACGAATTGATTCTTGCTAAATAACCAGTGCGAATTGTAAACAAGGGTTGTTTAGAAGGACGAGAGGATTTTGGAAAAAAGTTGGTTGGTGTAGGTACTTTGGCGAGTGTGGGTAGCTTTGCTTAGATGTGAGTAGAATAATTTGTTCCTTCTCAATCTCATAATGTTAACTTACTAGTTTCCACAGCGTGACATGAGTCTCGCTGATATAATTTAAATACTTTGGAACATTTTTTTCGCTCACATATTAGTTAGTAGTTAGTTTATTTTAATATCTTAAACGTCTTATTTCAGTACGAAGACTATGCAAGATTGTACTTATACTACAAGTTATAAAACTTTTGATTTTTTTTTATTATCTTTTTAAAACGAGACTATTAAAAACCAAAAACCAAACTTCTTTTAAAATAAAACCTTTGCTCTTTTTTAACTCTTGTGTTGTGTTAACTTATTAACCGGCTGAGTTTGGATGTCTCCACGCTACTCGAACTATTGTTAATTTTCCAGACTCTGTTTAAACCGGTAATAAAATGGTGGCAGCGACGGAGATAAAACCCTACTCCTAATGAAATTTATAAAATTCATTTAACATTTAAAAAAAAAATTTATGCTTCGCTTAAAAGTCCAAGACAGGAATCTTTGTTATTTCTACGGTACAATGCTTGTCTTTTCGTCTATATATACGGTACAATGCTTGTCTTTTCTTCTATATATTACCTTCTTTTTACTTTTTCGCAAGCTATTGATTTTTTTGTCCATAATTGCTTGCTATTTGCACGTTTGTTCTTTTTTTAGATATATATAATAAGATTACTTATTGTAAGACTGCTTCTTGTGGTTTCCCTTAAGGATTATTCACTCAGTTCCGGGTAAGTCTATAAAAATGTCTTTACCTAGTGTCGAAACTAAAAATAATGATCCAGGATGTTCTAGTTTACCCCAGCCTCCTGTATTTCAAGATGTAGCCTATAGTTCTATTGACCCTTTTTCTACAATTAAAAGATTAGTAAGACCGTCACAAATTAGCCTATGGATAAAGGATCTCCAAAGAGTCAGTAGGTTAATGGGAATTAGCGAGTCAATTATGATCGAAAAGTATGCAGCTTTAATGTCGAACGAACCATTTAGTACTTATATTGAAAAATATGTTGACGCGACAAATTTTGCAAGCTTGAAAGAGTCTCTGGTTGATAAAATAACAACCGCGGAAAAATTACAACATAAAATGACAATTTAAGAAGAGCCAAATGAACCTATAGTAAAATTTTTCACGAGAATTACGGGTGAATTCGAGGGATATGCTTCCTTGGTTAAACAAATCGCGGGCACTGAAAACCTCTTCTTGGAAATTGACATTTTGAAGCAACAAGCATTTGAACAAGGATTGCATGATGGCATTCGTAGGTTCATTCGTGAAAGAGGGGCTTGTGAGAATATAAGTGAATCATTTAAAAGGGCTAAATTATACGAAGAAATTAACGGTATAACGGCGGGAATTTCCTCCCTATCTGCTGCCACTCTTTCTACCATTTATGATAGTCGGGGTCCAATCTTCGAAACCAGAGGAAATAATTTTAGGCCCAGAAACTTCCAGTCTGGGTATAACACCAATCCATACAGGGGCCGTGGAAATTACTGTTCAAACTTCAATGCTGGGTCGTATAACGGTTCCTCAAATAGAGGAAATTTCAGGAGAGGACATCCTGGAAGATTTCCGTCTCCTGGTCAGCATTAGAGGGAAAACAGAGGGTATAGCTACAGAGGGTACCCTAGACAAAATTTTCAAGAAAGTTGTGTTTTGTGCAAGTCTGATACACATCACACTTCCAGTTGTGAAATAGTTTTAAAGGGACGTAGAGCAATTGAGCAAGAAAATGCTAATCAGGGGAACTAGATAAGCCAATGACTTCAGAAGAGTATTCTTTGGCAACTATTAATAGTAAATCTCTTCAAAAACTTTCGTTTCTTAGTTTTCAAAAAAATTCCTCTGAATAATTTTCATTGTTTAACAAGATAATTATTTGTGGTGTAGAATATAACTCCTTTTAAGACTGTGGCTCAGAGAAGTCACTCATATCGATGAGATGACGAGGAGGATGAAGAAATAAGTGAATACGGCACAATAGAGAGCCACAGGTCGTTCTGGGAGGAGAGAGATGAAGACCAAGAATACCCCGACGACGTAAGAAAAATATAGTATTTGCAAGTTCGGATGACGAGTATTGTATAGTATTTGCAAGTTCGGATGACGAAGGGGAAGATGAAGATGAGGAACCAGAGGAAGGTGAAGAAGTGTTGTCACTGCTTGACTCTCCCTGTCTAGTGTTGCCAATGCCTGACTCGAGTCCCAAAGCAACTATTGTGATATGTCGAAACCAAAAAATATTATCCCGAGTGCCGACTGCTGGTAACTACAAATTCTGTCCAATGCGTGTCAGGATGTGGCCGTTAGTACCACGTGGGCGTTTATAAATGCACCCAAATCGGACTAAAGGATCATTCCGGCGAATGGTTATGCATGGAGTGTCTTGCAAAAAAAATACCCGTGACTCCGAAGTCGCAAGCATCTCAACCCCCACAAAACCCTAGTGCAAAGAGACCTGTAAGAGGAAGCGGAATTGGCATCTCTTCACCACAAAGTATTACGGGACCTAAAACTAACTCTGATATACCGAAAGGGACTAAGCCGTCTGTGGTAAGTGTAGACATTCCCAACTATGAATCCGAAACAACCCGTCTAAGTGAGAAAATTAAGACCCTTGATGCAAGTTTATTGGCATGTCAAGCAGAAAATCTAGAAATCCAGACAAGACACTCAACGTTTCTGTCAGAATTGGAGGAAAAGAACAATCAAATTAAAGTGTTGACAGGCCATTTGGAGGTTAAAGACTTTCTTATAGCCCAGCTGAAACAAGAACTCTCGGTAGCTATCGAAACCCGCCCTTGTGACCCTTCGCAAATCCCCCGTGACCAAGTTACTCAGTCAACGCAAACGGACAAAGATATCGCTGTTGCTAACCGAAATGCACCCATTGATAATAAAGTGTAAAACAAAACATCTAGCCCAAGCCTAGCCCACGACGGTGCGATCTTGTCAGGCGAAATGAATCCTGGTGATACGTCATCAACTAGTGCAAATGCACCCCCTCCGACGCTCGTAGAGAAAAGTGACATTAGAACTCGTAAATACAACATGCTTTGCCGGTTCTTTGAACGAGGGTTTTGCAAACTATAGAAAAAATGTCAGTTTTTGCATATATGCTTAAATTTCCGATCAAAATGTTGCAACAAAAATGATTGCAGTTTTGATCACGTAGATTTGTGTAGTGTCTTAACTTGTAGCAACAGAGAATGTGTTTTCGCATTCTCTGCTGTAGCAACAGAGAATGTATTATTTATCATTCTCTTTCTTCTTTCTTATTTTGTTTGTGTTCAATTTCTTCTTGGGTTTTAATTCAATTTAAACTTATTGATTTTTTTTATAGGAACCGACAGAATCATCATCAAAAAATGATATCAGTATTTATTGTATCATAAGTGGAAGTTGTAATATCAGATTTTAATTTTGTACATTTAATTTTAGTTTTCTGGATGCGATCTATAATCGCATCCAGATGGTTGCGATTATAGATCGTCAACAATTTGATACTGAGAGAAAGGTTGTTTACGTTGATAATGTAAACAAACCAAGCTCCTTTGTCTTTGCGACACCGGGAGGGTTTAGCCTTTCCTGTGTTATTAGTCCGTTTACATTAAAGTATGTACGTGGATAGTCTAGACCGCCTATCACTAGGCGTACGAATGATGACCGAACGATATATTTATAAAAAAAAAGTTAATAAAATACAGTAAGTTATTTCGGAGATTACCGCTAATAAAGTTTCTGGGATTTATTCCAGACCCGAAGCACCCTGGAGTTTTGGACTTCTCATAGATACCACGTGCCTAAAGAATGCTTGGATCACGGTGGAATCCAAATGGTTGCGATTATAGATCGTCAACAATTTGATACTGCGAGAAAGGTTGTTTACGTTGATAATGTAAACAAACTAAGCTCCTTTGTCTTCGCGACACCGGGAGGATTTAGTCTTTCCTGTGTTATTAGTCCATTTACATTAAAGTATGTACGTGGAGAGTCTAGACCGCCTATCACTAGGCGAACGAATGATGGCCGAACGATATATTTATAAAAAAAGGTTAATAAAATACAGTAGAAGTTATTACGGAGATGACCGCTAATAAAGTTTCTGGGGTTTATTCCAGACCCGAAGCACCCTGGAGTTTTGGACTTCTCATAGATACCACGTGCCTAAAGAATGCTTGGATCACGGTGGAATCCAAATGGTTGCGATTATAGATCGTCAACAATTTGATACTGAGAGAAAGGTTGTTTACGTTGTTAATGTAAACAAACTAAGCTCCTTTGTCTTCGCGACACCGGGAGGGTTTAGCTTTTCCTGTGTTATTAGTCCATTTACATTAAAGTATGTACGTGGACAGTCTAGACCGCCTATCACTAGGCGTACGAATGATGGTCGAACAATATATAAATATAAAAAAGGTTAATAAAATACAGTAGAAGTTATTACGGAGATGCCTGCTAATAAAGTTTCTGAGGTTTATTCCAGACCCGAAGCACCCTGGAGTTTTGGACTTCTCATAGATACCACGTGCCTAAAGAATGCTTGGATCACGGTGGAATCCAAATGGTTGCGATTATAGATCGTCAACAATTTGATACTGAGAGAAAGGTTGTTTACGTTGTTAATGTAAAGAAA
This sequence comes from Artemia franciscana, assembly GCF_032884065.1. NCBI lineage: Eukaryota > Metazoa > Arthropoda > Branchiopoda > Anostraca > Artemiidae > Artemia > Artemia franciscana. The sequence goes on along the minus strand of NW_027062719.1, from coordinate 39,959 downwards.
CTAAGCTCCTTTGTCTTCGCGACACCGGGAGGGTTTAGCCTTTCCTGTGTTATTAGTCCATTTACATTAAAGTATGTACGTGGACAGTCTAGACCCTATCACTAGGCGTACGAATGATGGTCAAACGATATATTTAAAAAAAAAGGTTAATAAAATACAGTAGAAGTTATTACGGAGATGACCGCTAATAAAGTTTCTGTGGTTTATTCCAGACCCGAAACAACCTGGAGTTTTGGACTTCTCATAGATACCACGTGCCTAAAGAATGTTTGGATCGCGGTGGAATCCAAATGGTTGCGATTATAGATCGTCAACAATTTGATACTGAGAGAAAGGTTGTTTACGTTGATAATGTAAACAAACTAAGCTCCTTTGTCTTCGCGACACCGGGAGGGTTTAGGCTTTCCTGTTTTATTAGTCCATTTACATTAAAGTATGTACGTGGACAGTCTAGACCGCCTATCACTAGGCGTACGAATGATGGCCGAACGATATATTTATAAAAAGTTATTAAAATACAGTAGAAGTTATTACGGAGATGACCGCTAATAAAGTTTCTGGGGTTTATTCCAGACCCGAAGCACCCTGCAGTTTTGGACTTCTCATAGATACCACGTGCCTAAAGAAAACTTGGATAACGGTGGAATTCAAATAATTGCGATTATAGATCGTCAACAATTTGATAATGAGAGAATGGTTGTTTACGTTGTTAATGTAAACAAACTAAGCTCCTTTGTCTTCGCGACACAAGGAGGGTTTAGCCTTTCCTGTGTTATTAGTCCATTTACATTAAAGTATGTACGTGGACAGTCTAGACCGCCTATCACTAGGCGTACGAATGATGGTCGAACGATATATTTATAAAAAAAGGTTAATAAAATACAGTAGAAGTTATTACGGAGATGACCGCTAATAAAGTTTCTGGGGTTTATTCCAGACCCGAAGCACCCTGGAGTTTTGGACTTCTCATAGATACCACGTGCCTAAAGAATGCTTGGATCACGGTGGAATCCAAATGGTTGCGATTATAGATCGTCAACAATTTGATACTGAGACAAAGGTTGTTTACGTTGATAATGTAAACAAACTAAGCTCCTTTGTCTTCGCGACACCGGGAGGGTTTAGGCTTTCCAGTGTTATTAGTCCATTTACATTAAAGTATGTACGTGGACAGTCTAGACCGCCTATCACTAGGCGTACGAATGATGGCCGAACGATATATTTATAAAAAAAAAAGATTAATAAAATACAGTAGAAGTTATTACGGAGATGACCGCTAATAAACTTTCTTGGGTTTATTCCAGACCCGAAGCAACCTGGAGTTTTGGACTTCTCCTAGATACCACGTGCCTAAAGAATGCTTGGATAACGGTGGAATCCAAATGGTTGCGATTATAGATCGTCAACAATTTGATAATGAGGGAAAGGTTGTTTACGTTGATAATGTAAACAAACTAAGCTCCTTTGTCTTCGCGACACTGGGAGGGTTTAGCCTTTCCTGTGTTATTAGTCCATTTACATTAAAATATGTACATGGACAGTCTAGACCGCCTATCACTAGGCGTACGAATGATGGCCGAACGATATATTTATAAAAGGTTAATAAAATACAGTAAAAGTTATTTCGAAGATGACCGCTAATAAAGTTTCTGGGGTTTATTCCAGACCCGAAGCACCCTGGAGTTTTGGACTTCTCATAGAAACCACGTGCATTTACATTAAAGTATGTACGTGGACAGTCTAGACCGCCTATCACTAGGCGTACGAATGATGGCCGAACGATATATTTATAAAGTTAATAAAATACAGTAGAAGTTATTACGGAGATGACCGCTAATAAAGTTTTTGAGGTTTATTCCAGAACCCGAAGCACCCTGGAGTTTTGGACTTCTCATAGATACCACGTGCCTAAAGAATGCTTGGATCACGGTGGAATCCAAATGGTTGCGATTATAGATCGTCAACAATTTGATACTGAGAGAAAGGTTGTTTACGTTGATAATGTAAACAAACTAAGCTCCTTTGTCTTCGCGACACCGGGAGGGTTTAGCCTTTCCTGTGTTATTAGTCCATTTACATTAAAGTATGTACGTGGACAGTCTAGACCGCCTATCACTAGGCGTACAAATGATGGCCGGATGATATATTTATAAATAGCTATTGATACATATTTTTTAAAACCCAAATTTTGGGGCAGATATATGGATGATGTATTAGTTATTTGGAATTATGGGGAATTACAAATTGAAGGTTTTCTGGAACATTTAAATACTTTGGGATAAGAATTAGTTTTTACAATTGAAAATGAAACAGAGAAAAAATTACCGTTTCTGGATATTTGGATCCATAGAAAGAATAATAAACTAGTGTTTTCAATTTACCGTAAACCAACTAATAACAACCGCTATTTGTCTTTCACATCAAATCACCCGATCCAAGTAAAAAGGGGGGTAGTTATTTCTTTAGTGGATAATGTTAAATTTAGCTTCACCAGAATATATTAGTAGTGAATTAATTTTTATTAAGGGTATTCTAGTAGGAAATGGATATCCCGAAAATATGATTTCTCAAATAATTGAAAAAAGGAAAAAAGTTACTGGAACCTGTAAAATTAGAAGCAAATGGATCAAATCAAAAACCAAATTACATAACTTTGCCTTATATCCCAAGGTTGTTACAGAAATTAAGGAAAGAATTAAAAAACCATAATATAAAAACAGCTTTTAAATCAGGACAAAATATAAGCTCATGGCTAAATAACGGAAAAGATAAAGTTCCAAGAAATATACAACAGGGGGTATACAAAATTCCATGCTCTTGTGGTAAATTTTATGTAGGTAGAACACAGCAGAATTTAAAAAATAGGCTACAGCAACACAAAAATACGATAGATTGCTCGCTAAGACAGAATAAAAAACCTGATACTTTTGAATCCGCTAGAGCGGATCACGTGTTTAATTTTCCTCATCATAGTATTTTATTTGATCAGACAAAAATTGTTGATAAGTCTGTATAACTTTTACAAAAATTCGGAGAAATTATAGAAATAAAAAAGATTATCTATAATCTTCTAATTGATACTATTTTCTATTAGTATCAATAGAGATGAAGGGGAATTTAAAATAAATTCAATTTATAATAGTTTAATTAAAGACCAGTCAAAAACTTCAATGAGTATTGAGTTGCATAATTGTCCTGAAACAAGTAATAACCTTGCGAACGGAGGTCAAAGCATGGTCAATACTGTAAGAAGTCAACATAATTGTGTCTCATTAACCTGTAAGATTTTGGTTGGATTTGGGGTTTGGTGACCTCTTTTCGTATTGTTGCAAGTATTTATATTTTTCATTTTTAATAGATTCCCATTTATACATCGATTGTGGCAGAGGAAAGCGCCACTATAAACAATTACTTCAGTTTTTCTAAAGTTACAGTCAGTTGCGGGAGTTTGTTTTAAAATGTGAGTTTTTGTTTCTTATATATTTGATTGTTTATATTTTTTATGTTGGTTTAATTGTCGTGGCATTTTTATAATGTCCTAAAAATAGTCTTAAATTGTTGTAATTTTCTCCTTTTTGTTTTTTTTGTTTTTATTTTTTGGTTAGCTAAAGTGTAGTTTTTTTTTATTTTGTTGTCACTGCTTTATAAGAAATTAAGCCCGTTTTTTCTTCAATTACTTTTTTTTCGATGGTTATACTTAGTGGGGCGAATTACTATAAAGGACCGTGAAATCGTTGTTCACATGGCTGATTTGGAGAAAGATTTTAATCTATTTGTGGATTCGTCAGAAAACGGTGTAGGGGCAATTTTATGTCAGGAAAAGCCCGATGGGAGAATGGGAATTGTCTGCTCCTTCAGCCGTTTTTTCCGAGTCTTTTTCTAAACAACCTTCGATAGTGCAAGAACTGTATGGTCTTTATGAGACCTTGAAAAGCTCGCAAATTCAATACTATATATGGGAAAGAAGGTGCAATATTTTAATTGACGCTAAAAATCTCGAGTATTTAAGAAAACACAGACTTATCAAGTAAGATGTACCGTATCTCCTTATTAATGGATAGTCCATTGTATACTTATAAACATATTCCAGGGACAAAAATGATCGCAGATATTATTACAAGGCCAAGTAAGGAAATAGTTAGCAACAGCGAAACCCTATCTTTTATTGATGATGAAGCAGAATTTTTGGCAGCAGGGATTTTTAGTGGTCACAAAGTTGAATAATTAGGGTTGGCTGACGAGGAATTATTCAGGGGGCAACTACAGGATCCTGATATTAAAATTATTGTTGATATGTTGAATAAATTAAGGAGCTCCAGAGTTGAAAACCCTGCTGCAATGGGCATAGGTCCCGATCTGGTGTCTAAAGGTTCGGAGGGCCCTGAAAAAGAACCTTGACATCCGGATGAGCGCTCTATTAGTGAGAGACAAAAGGTTCTCCACTTTATTGATCTCCCTCAAGAAGAGAGGAGTATTCCCATTGCTAATGAACTTGTCTTAATGAACGGAGTTTTATATAGAATAGAATATATTTCGAGTGGTTCTTTTAGGTTGGTTTTTTAACTGGTTTTTAACGCCTGGTTTTTTAATGAAACGGTTATAGTGAAATCTTCTGTGAATTGTTTTATAAGTTTCTTTTACGTTGAATCAAAATGTACGCAAATAATTAAACATTCAAGTAGTTTTACCTAAGAGAATGATTCCAGGTATATTAAAGCTTTTTCATGAGCATTTAGCTTTAGGTATTCATGCAAGTTTTGAGCGGACTTTGTGGAAAGTCAGAAAATTTTGCATTTTTGAAAATATGGCCTCTACAATTAAGGAATTTGTTAATAATTGCGATCTTTGTAAACGAGCTAATACGAAAAAACAATCAAAACACCACTTGGGAAAAACATTGTTCCTGAAATGCCATTTTTGCTCTGGGCACTAGAGGGTGCTGGTCCCTTTCCGATTACAAGCTCTGGGAATCGATACGTTCTAGTTGGAGTGGATCTTTTTAGTAGTCTAGTAGTATTAAAGTGTATACCCACTATGAATACAGAAAACACTATAAAATTTCTCTGGGAAAATATTATTGCTTATTATGGTCTGCCTGAGGCTGTTTTAACTGATCATGGTTCAAATTTTGACAATATAGAAATAAAAAAGATGTTTTCCGAAATTAATTGTAAGAAAATTTATAGTAGCCCCTATAATCCACAGTGCAATGGATCTAGCGAGAATAAAGTTAAAATATTGAAGAAAATTCTGTCTCATTCTTGTTGTAAATTAACTCAGGTGGATTGGGATGAAAATATTCCCCTTATAATGTTAAGTATGAACTCTTCTCTAAATACTGTTTGAAAATTTTCTAGCTTTACCATTGTGCACGGATTAAGTGGAAAATCTCTAGCAGATTTACAATTCAATAAACCGACAAACTTAAATTATTTTGATGGCTTTGATTCATATGTTACAAAATTAATACAAAATATCTATGTAATTCACCAAACTTGCTTAAATGAGATTAAAATTCAAAGGTCCAAACAGGCGATTCAGTATAATAAAGATTCAAGAGACATTAATTGCCTCTGGAGATATTGTATATTGCCGTGATACAACATCAGTTGGTAGAAAATCCACCAGTTATTCTTTTCGTGGATCGTATGTGGTATTATCCGAAGTGCATAAAAATGCTTTCTATTTGGCTTTTTTAAATCCAGGTGAATTAAGGAAAAGAACCTCAAATGCTAGGCTCCTTAAAAGAGTCAACCATGAAATTGTTTTGAAACATAATCCTCAATTTTCCAAGAATTACGAGAAAGAGATTAACCTGTATAAAGAAAAAAATGATGATATGAACCCTAATTGTGATGTTTGCTCCCTAGAGGAAACAGAAAATAGACCATATGACCTTAGGTCTTGCGAACCAGGAACTCATGTTATACTAAATGATAACTTACCCCTTCTTAGTTCAGATATTACAAAATCCCAAAAAGCCCCTTCTCTTACTGAAGAAGACTCTTTTCGTTTATCTCAAAGCGTCGATATGCAGAAATAGGGATAGATGGTATCCTAGCCTAGGTAATTTTGGTGTAGGAAAAGAAAACAGTAATGGCTATAGGCTTTTGCAATTTTGTAGGTATAACAACCTAGTTATAACCAATACGGTGTTTGGTCACAAAATGGCCCATAAGTTGACATGGTATTCACGTGATGGTAAGACAGCAAACCTTATTGATTATGTTATTGTAAACAGAAGACTAGCAGGATCAATACAAGATACTAGGGTGTATAGGAGTGCCGTTATTGATGTTAAAAGTAAAGATCACCATCTAGTAGTTTCTAAGGTTAATTTAAAGCTGAAATTTCGGAAGAGTAACTCCCTCCCGGAAAGTTATGATGTTGGTAGACTTCAGGATGAAAATTTGAAAAAAAAAATTCCAGGAACAGTTGAGTACTAAACTTGAGGGTTTAAAATTTGACAATGTGGAAGATGGATGGAATAATTTCAGAAAAACAATTTGTGAAGTTGCTGATGGTGTCCTAGGGAAGAGTGCTAAGACAGCAACTAGGAATATTAGTGAAAAAGCTTTAGGTTTAATAGAGAGTAGAAGGGGTTTGTATAAGAATTATCTGAGCGATAGGTCGTATGAAAACAAAAGGAATGTAAAGAAAGTGGAGAAAGCATTAAAATATGAACTAAGGAGATGTGAAATGGAGGCGATGGATAAAATTGCTGAGGATCTGGAAGATGCGGCTAGACGGCATAATAGTAAAATATTATACTGGCATGTTAATAAATTGAAAGGGAGTAGCCGATCCGGACTAGTCCCAGTTAAAGATAGAAATGGGGTCACAATTAGTGATAAGGAAAAAGTTAAAGAAAGATGGGTGGAACATTTTGAGAATGTGCTAAACCGAGATACAGTTGCAGGAAAAGATATAGATGAAAATGAAAAAGTTTGTGATACCTTGGATGTGAAGGAAGATTTGTTTAGTGAGGAAGAATTAGCGACAGTACTAGAAGGATTAAAAAATAATAAGGCCCCAGGTGCTGATAGTATGATTAATGAGTTCCTTAAATATGGTGGCTCTGAGGTTAGGAATAAGCTACTGAAGATTATGAACATGATTTTTGAAAAAGGGAAAGTACCCTATGATTTTAGGAAAACCTTAATTAAACCACTGTATAAGAAAGGTGACAAGAGTGAATGTCGGAATTATCGAGGCATTAGTCTGGTCTCTGTAGGTAGCAAATTACTGAGTAATATGATACTTTTTAGACTGAGACATGCTGTAGACAAAGTTTTAAGGGAAGAACAATGCGGTTTTAGAAAAGGTAGAGGATGTGTCGACCATGTTTTCACTCTTAGGTTAATAATTGAGAAGTCCCTTCGTTGTCAAACACCTTTGGTCCTTAGTTTTATCGATTATGAGCAAGCTTTCGATTCTGTTGATAGAACAGCGTTAACAAAGGTCTTATCGTTATATGGTATACCAGAAAAATACATTAAAGTGATTTGCGCTATGTACGAGAATAATACTGCTGCGGTTAAGGTAGGAAATGAGGTTAGCAACTGGTTTTGTATTAAATCAGGAGTTAAGCAGGGTTGTGTTCTATCCCCCTTTATATGGATCATTTTGATGGACTTCGTCTTAAGGAGCACAGGAAAGGCAATTGGAGACCATGGAATCAAATGGGGAGGAAGAACGCTCCTGGACTTAGATTATGCTGATGATTTAAGCATATTAGATGAAAGTGTGAGCAAAATGAATGAATTTTTAGAGGTTTTACGAGTTCAGGGTGCTAAAATAGGCTTGAAAATTAATGTTAAGAAGACTAAGTCACTAAGGTTAGGAATAAGTGAAGATGAACAGGTGACCTTAGGTAACGAAAAGATTGATCAGGTTGGGAGCTTCAGTTACCTTGGTAGTATTATTAGTAAAGATGGTGGGAGCAGTGAAGATGTTAAAAGTAGAATAGCTAAAGCTCAGGGTGTTTTTTCAAAGTTAAAAAAAGTTTGGAAGAATAGAAAGATAAGCCTACAAACCAAGATTAGAATATTGGAAGCTACAGTGATGACAGTGGTCAAATATGGCTCTGAAGCATGGACACTCCGAAAAGCAGATGAAAATTTACTAGATGTTTTCCAGAGAAATTGCCTACGGATTGTTCTGGGTACCCGGCTGACTGACCGTATTTCGAACAGTAGGTTGTACGAAAAGTGTGGTTCAATCCCGCTTTCTGGGGCTATAATGAAAGAAAGGTTGAGATGGCTAGGCCACGTTCTACGGATGAAGGATGACAGATTACCGAAGATTGTCCTTTTTGGCCAACCGTCTGGGGCTACACGGAAAGCAGGTCGTCCTTGTCTGGGTTGGGAGGATGTCATAAATAAGGATTTAAAGGAAATGGGAACTTCCTGGGAGGGTGTAAAGAGGGAGGCTTTAAATAGATTAGGTTGGAGGAGGAGCGTGCGTAGCTGTGTTGGCCTCAGGCGGCTTGGTGCTGCAGTGAGTTATTAGTAGTAGTAGTAGTAGTTTACTGCTAGCGGTAAGCAAATATATTCAGTAATTACCAATGAAGAACCTTATATTGGGATAGGAAGAGATGAATCAAGCTATATAATATTAGACGAAGGTTTCATGTCATCCTTTTTTTATGTAAAGTCAAAACTTTTTTGTAAAAGACGCTTTGTCATACATAAATTTTCGTCATCTAACTTCTGTGCATTTTCTGTATTTTTTAGTAAAAGACTTGGAAAGTTTAGTTTGTAAGCGTAATTTAAAAACTTTAGATTCACTTTTTATCCATTCTCTGTCTGATAGTCAATTTTATTTTGCCGGAGGTTAGCATTTGTCGTATGACAAATTTCGGTTACTCCAGGTTCTGAGAGACATCTAAGAAAAGTTGAAGATTGGATATGAAAAAATTGAACTCAAGTGCGGAAAATATTCACACTGAGCTGTAAATAAAATTTATTCCACACCTTATGGCCATTCTTTCTTGTTTTTAAATGGTGTTTAATCGCTATTGAAAAAGAAAGATATTCCCCAGATTTAGATATTGAAAAGGTTGTTGTACGTTTCCACTTCATATCGTTATACACCTATTATTAAGAAGTATGGTGCTAAATATTATAAGTGTGTTTTTGTCTGAGATAAAGGTTTAAGTTATTTATATGTCTGTGTAAGGGATTCTTCTTCGTTCTTAGTGTGATTTACTCCGCTTCTGTGGCTTAAAAGTTGGCTGTAAATAAATTATTATTATTATTAAAGTCATTATTGGACCTTAGGAAATTTTTTTACAAAAGTGTTTTAATAATAGTAAAAAATGGAATAAATTTTAAGCGACCCAAGTCCCTTTCGTTTTGGTTGTTCTTGGTGCTTTCACTGATCAAACCAATACGAATATCATTCCATTTTGACTGTTCTTAGGACACTTACTGATCGAATTCATTCAATTTCCACTATTCTCGGTACTTTTACCAATTAAACCGATTCAAATCTTCTTTTATTTTCAGTGTATTTGGTACTTTTACCTATCAAAACAATTCATATTCAATTCTATTTTTAAAGTTCTTGGTACTTTTATCGATCAAACTACTCTTACCAATATTATTGAAATCATATTGTATATTTACTTGTTTTGGTACCTCTACCAATTAAACCGATTCAAATCTCGCTTCATTGTTATTGTTCTTGGTGCTTTTACTAATCAAACCTATTCAAATCCTATTTAATTTTCTCTGTTTTCGGTACTTTTAAAAAATTAGACCTATTCCAATTTCATTTCATTTAGACTGTTCTTGGTACTTTTTTCGATCAAACCTATTAAAATCTCCTTTCATTTTCAGTTTTCTTTGTACTCTTACTGAGCAAACCTTTTCAAAACCCATTTTTTATTTTCACTGTTCTTGGTACTTTTACCGTTCAAACTGACTCAAATTCCATATATTTTTGACTGATAATTATTACCGATCGAAACTAATCTAATATCTTGAATTTACTCCCTCTCTTGCTACTTTTATTGATTCTCAGTACTTATACTGATCAAACCGATTCCAGTCCCATATCATTTTCACAATTGTTGGCTGTTGCTATTAAGCTGAATTATTACTATTGAGGGGATCGAACTTTAATATTTCTTGTCATGACGAGAGTCCTGTGGCTACTGTCCTGTAATAACTGACTCTTCTCGATATTAAACAAAAAAACAAGTTTTTTAGCTGAAAGTGAGGAGCAACATTAAAACTTAAAACGAACGGAAATTACTCCTCATCAGCGCCCGGCTCTTTACGCTAAAGGTTTTTTTACTGTTTTAAAAAATTGAGTTGAAAGAATCAAACTTTAGCGTAAAGAGCGGGGCGTTTTAAGCCTTTTAATGCGCTTTTAAGCTTTTGGTCACTATAGGCTAGAGTTTGTTATTTACTGGGTCCAGTGGACGCTACAACTATGATAATATAGATGTCTCGAGAATTATTTTTACTAAACAGTTAACACCATAAGACAGAATGGCTGGAATATTTCTATATTCACTATAGAATCATCTATGTGTTTCACATTTATTTGTTTCATTTATGTGTTTCACATATATATATATATATAATATAATCGAACCATTTACTGCACAAATCTATTTGAAATAGGTTTGTCAGTCGGGTACCCAAAACAATCCGTAGGTAACTTCACTGCAAAACATATGACAAATCCTCCTCCGTTTTTTTCGAGAGCCCGCGACCTTAACAACTTAGTTTTCTTACCATCAATTATCGAACCTATTCTTGTATCTTGCACTCGCAAAACCTTTAAAAATTCCTTCATTCTACTAATATTTTTCTCTAGATCTGCATTATAGAATGTTTTGTTTTTTAACATCAAATCAGCTGAGATACGAGTTTTGCTTAAATATTCGCTGTGAGAGGCGAGTCGCGCCTCTCACAAATTTTAACCGCGGTATTATAAGAAAAATCAGTTGTTTCTTAAGTAGTTGACGTGAAAGTTTGGGAACATTCCAATTATTGGATTATTATATGGTTTTATCTGTTGAGGAGTATGAATTAGCACCTAAATCGAATAAATATGAAATTCGAAACTTGTTTGAGATCAGAGAAAATACACCATCCTTTTATAGACAATGCTGTTTAGACAGGAAAATACAAGAATTGCTTAAAGAGGCTGGAGAAAAGATTTCAAAAACAGAAGTTCGCTACAACAATCGTGTAATCCACTTTCCAGTAAGTGTTTTTAATCAATCTTACTCAGATTAAATAAAAAAAAACTAATTTTTTTGGCTGAGAGGTAAGGAGCGACATTAAAACTTAAAACGAACAGAAATTACTCCGTATATAAAATGGTTTGTCCCTCCGCAATCCCTCGCTCTTTACGCTAAAGCTTTTAATTGTTTTAAAAAAGCAGAATTGTGGCAAAGAGTCAAATTTTTAATTGTTTTAAAAAGTAGAATTGTGACAAAGAATCAAACTTTAGCGTAAAGAGCGAGGGATTGCGGAGGGGACAAACCATTTTATATACGGAGTAATTTCTGTTCGTTTTAAGTTTTAATGTCGCTCCTTACTTTCAGCTAAAAGAATTAGTTTTTTTTTATTTAATTTCTGAACGTTTTTGAATTAATGCATGTTTGGTTTTGGCTCTCCGCAGATAAATTATTAAAATGAAATTTGTATATTAATTCTTTTTTTTGGCTAAATGGCTTTCTCTTAGTTTTGATCAGACGATTTTGAGAAATAAGGGGTGGAGAAGGAGGCCTAGTTGCCCTCCAATTTTTCGGTTGCTTAAAAGGGCAACTAGAACTTTTAATTTTTAACGAACGTTTTTATTAGTAAAAATTATCCGTAAGTTATAAATTAGCAACTTACGTAACAAACTTTCATAATCTTATATTTTTATTATGTATACAAGGGGGTTTGTATCCTTGTTAATACCTCGCTCTTTACACTAAATTTTAAGTTTCGTCCCAATTCTTTAAGAATGACCCCTGAATCAGAAAGGCCGTAGAATAATTAGTTGAAATTACTAAGAATACTTTAGCATAAAGAGCGAGGTATTTATCTCCTCCTAAATACATCGCTCTTTATTCTACAGTATTTTTAGAACCCCTGATATGCCTTATAATCTCTGTTCGTTTTAAGTTTCAATGCTACTCCTTCCTTTCATTTGAAAAAACGTTTTCATGTTTATTTTTCATTGTTTTCTTATAGTAATGCTAGAAAATCATGCGCCCTTTTCCTTGAATTTTTCTTCCCCCATGACAGATTCCTCCAAGGAAAGATCCTCCAACATAGCCCCCTCCCCTCAGCCCCACCCCCCAAACAAAATAAAATCCCCCTGAAAACGTCTGTACACTTCCCAATAGCCATTACTATATGTAAACACTGGTAAAAGTTTGTAACTTGCAGCCCCTCCCCCAGAGATTGAGGGGGAGTAAATCATCCCCAAATATATAGTTATTATGGTTTTTGACTATGCTAAAAAAAATGGCTATCTCAAAATTTTGATCCGTTGACATTGGAAAAAAAATTAGCGTGGGAGGGGGCCTAGATGCCCTCCAATTTTTTTGGCCACTTGAAAAGGGCACTACAACTTTTCATTTCCGTTAGAAAGAGCCCTCTTGTGACATTCTAGGACCACTGTGTCGATACGATGACCCCTGGAAAAAAAAACAAAAAAAAACAAACAAATAAACACGCACCCGTGATTTGTCTTCTGGCAAAAAATACAAAATTCCACATTTTTGTAGATAGGAGCTTGAAACTTCTATAGTAGGGTTCTGTAATACGCTGAATCTGATTGTGTGATTTTCGTTAAGATTATATGAATTTTAGGGGGTGTTTCCCCCTATTTTCTTAAATAAGGCAAATTTTCTCAGGCTCGTAGCTTTTGATGGATAAGACTGAACTTGATGAAACATATATTTAAAATCAGCATTAAAATGCGATTCTTTTGGTGTAGCTATTGGTATCAAAATTCAATTTTTTAGAGTTTTGGTTACTATTGAGCCGGGTCGCTCCTTACTACAGTTCGTTACCACGAACTGTTTGACTTGCACCGATGAAACTAGTTTAAATACAAACCATTACCCTGATCTAAGTCTGCGACTCCTTCGGATCTATTTTTTCTCCTTTTGTTTTTACCGTTTGATATTCCTCCTTTTCATTTACAACGAGATAGTCATACAATATTTATTTCAAGAGGAATAATTGGAATTGCACATTTTGCAAAGATCTCTAATTATGTGGTGTTTAAATTCAAGACTGAACATAATTTTTGTACCTGCAAGTGGCACATCCCGAGTGGCGTATTAGTGTCAAGAATGGCTGGTTCATTGTTTATTCTTTTTCTTTGTTCTGTATATATTTTTTCAAACGCTGTTATTCATTTATATTTTGTCTGACAAAATAAAAATGTTTTTTTTAGGAAATAAGGTTTGTTATTTGCTTACTGTTCTTTACCAGAAGCTATCTAAAATCTTTTAAATAATGACTTAAACAATAATTTTCTATTTTTCCTTTCAGTTGCTAGCATCATTGCTGAAAACAGTCAGAAATAGTACTCGGAGGGTACTGCCTGTTACCTGGTAGCTGTCTCCCTTTAATGTCTTTGGCTGTTACTGCCAGTAACTGCTTGCTTTTTCTGCCTATAGTGCATTTTTTTATGTTAATTTGTTTTTATGTTAATTTTTACGAAATTCTGAAGTATGCTAAAAATTTTATGAGTTGCTGTAGTAACTGCCGTTACTGCCTGCAGTGCCTTTAGTGGTGAATATTGTATGAGTTTCTGCAGTAAATGCGTTTACTACAGTAACTGTAGTAGTAATACTTACTGTGATTGTAGTAGTATTTACAGTAGTAACTGCATTTTTATATGTTAATTTTGTTTTATTTTAATTTTTATGAAATGCTGAAGCATACTGAAAATTGTATGAGTTGCTGTAGTAAATGCCTTTACTGCAGTAACTGTAGTAGTAATACTTACTGTGATTGTAGTAGTATTTACAGTAGTAACTGCATTTTTTTATGTTAATTTTGTTTTATTTTATTTTTTATGAAATGCTGAAGCATACTGAAAATTGTATGAGTTACTGTAGTAAATGCCTTTATTGCAGTAACTGTAGTAGTATTTACAGTAGTAACTGCATTTTTTTATGTTAACTTTGTTTATTTTAATTTTTATGAAATGCTGAAGCATACTGAAAATTTTATGAGTTGCTGTAGTAACTGCCTTTACTGCCTGCAGTGCCTTTAGTGGTGAAAATTTTATGAGTTGCTGCAGTAAATGCCTTTACTGCAGTAACTGTAGTAGTAATACTTACTGTGATTGTAGTAGTATTTACAGTAGTAACTGCATTTTTTTATGTTAATTTTGTTTTGTTTTATTTTTTATGAAATGCTGAAGCATACTGAAAATTGTATGAGTTGCTGTAGTAAATGCCTTTATTGCAGTAACTGTTGTAGTATTTACAGTAGTAACTGCATTTTTTTATGTAAATTTTGTTTATTCTAATTTTTATGAAATGCTGAAGCATACTGAAAATTTTATGAGTTGCTGTAGTAACTGCCTTTACTGCCTGCAGTGCCTTTAGTGGTGAAAATTTTATGAGTTGCTGTAGTAAATGCCTTTACTGCAGTAACTGTAGTAGTAATACTTACTGTGATTGTAGTAGTATTTACAGTAGTAACTACATTTTTTTATGTTAATTTTGTTTTATTTTAATTTTTATGAAATGCTGAAGCATACTGAAAATTTTATGAGTTGCTGTAGTAAATGCCTTTACTGCAGTAGCTGTAGTAGTAATACTTACTGTGATTGTAGTAGTATTTACAGTAGTAACTGCATTTTTTTATGTTAATTTTGTTTTATTTTATTTTTTATGAAATGCTGAAGCATACTGAAAATTTTATGAGTTGCTGTAGTAAATGCCTTTACTGCAGTTGCTGTAGTAAATGCCTTTACTGCAGTTACTGTAGTAGTAATACTTACAGTGATTGTAGTAATATTTACAGTAGTAACTGCATTTTTTTATGTTAATTTTGTTTTATGTTAATTTTTATGAAATGCTGAAGCATACTGAAAATTGTATGAGTGGCTGTAGTAACTGCCTTTACTGCCTGCAGTGCCTTTAGTGGTGAAAATTTTATGAGTTGCTGTAGTAAATGCCTTTACTGCAGTAACTGTAGTAGTAATACTTACTGTAATTGTAGTAGTATTTACAGTAGTAACTGCATTTTTTTATGTTAATTTTTATGAAATCCTGAAGTATACTGAAAATGAAAATGAGTTGCTGTAGTAACTGCCTTTACTACCTGCAGTGCCTTTAGTGCATTTGTTTTGTTAATTTTCATGTAATGCTGAAGTATTCCGAAGTATTTTATGACTTTCTGAAATAAAAAATAATTAAAAATGAAATTAAGACTTAATGTTTTTTGTAGCTTGTTTTATAGCTAGATAAGTCACATCGGTTGTAGTTTGGCCGCACCCCCCCCCCCCCGGAAAATATCATTCTTCACCGAAAATAGCCGTTCGTGGGAAATACCCCCGTGGAAAATACGTCTGGTAAATACCGATAATTACTGTAATTACTGGAAAATACACCCTCAAACGTGGAAAATAAAGCTGCCCTAATTTCACAATTTTATTTGAGTTTTTTTAATTTCCATTGGGGGGAGGAATTCAGTACATGTATTATGCGCCACTCACTCAAGTTTACGCCGGGTAAAACTCGAGAACAAACTGATTTCTTTGCTAGTTTCTTTCTGCTTAGCGCTAGACAAGACAAAGACAAGTAACAGAATACACGGGAAATAAATAATTTGGGCTATATATTTGCAAATAAGAGGGGAGGGGGTAAATTGTTTGGACAGTTTGAAGTGAGTACATACAAAAATTCACCTAGAGGGGTATGAAAAAAGAAATATACATAAGAAAAAAAACTTCATGACAAACACTAAATAATATATTAACAATTACTCACAAACGATTAATACACCCCAACAGAAAATCTACGACTGACTCAGATCGCTGTCTGAATCTGCCTTCTCAAACATCCGTCGTATCACATATCTGAAACTCCTTAACGTTTGGAGGATATAACTGCTACTGGACAAAATAGGAACACGAAGAAAGTACTTAAAAATTTGAAAACGACCGACGGAATTTGTTGACGTTCTGACATGGTCAAAATTTTTAAAGCCAACCAAGTGTTTTTTTTTTTGTCAAATTGACATTTAACTCTAGGAAACCGTCCATAGAACTTTCTCTACTTCTCTTTTTCAACACATTTATTGTTAGTGACCTTAATATGAAATATTTACCCTCAACATCCTGGTTGAAGCAAGAAGAACTTTTGTGTAGTTTTTACAAATTTTTGGAGCGAATAGTCCTATTTCTATTAGATACTTGAAAGGGAATCAATATAATAAAACATTTTCGAATAGATTAAACATAAATAACTCCTTAATAGTAAATATTCCGGATGAATGCTCAGTTACCTCTGTTTACTTTAGAATAAATGAGGAATTCTTTAGTTATAATTTATATAATATATCCGCCAATCTCAATAATTTAACAATGGACTTCCAGTGTTATTTTGGAGATTTTAGGACACAGTTCAGATTTAGTAAATACTTTTATAGATTTTGAAAATTCTGCAGTTCCAAATTTTAAATGGAAGGAAGGGATTAGTTCTTTTAATATTCCAATATCAGAATTAAATGAAATGAGCAGAGATATTTCTAATAAGACTAGAGAAAAGAAAATTGTTGCCACTGGCATTTCAATCAAGACTGGTTATTATCGCCTTATTTATATTTGTAGGTTTTCTAAGCTGGAGACTAAAACAAATATGGTATAAATTGCTTGCTGAAAGAGCATCAAATTTGCCCTTATACAGATCACGACAATTGAATGAAATTGCTAGTAGTTTAGGCTCTTTATTTGCGTAATGAAAATACAAAATCAATTCCACTTCACTTAATAACAACTGTTAGCTTTAGACTCTTTCAGGCTATCAATTAAGAATTGTTTATTCTTGTAAGAAAGATTCGAAATCCCTTAAAAATGCTATAAAGGCACATATGGCTGTCATAAGGGAGCTGCAATCATTTGTTCTTAGTTTAATTAACCAATAATGATGATATTGAAGCCGAAGAGTCGATAAAATTTACACAAGAGACCCTTCATATATATAATTTTTTTTAAACTGTTCAACTGATATGATAACTTTGCCTCTCAAATTGTATTATGTTTGGATTTTATGTCATTTAATTTACATGTTGTATATTAGTGATATTTATTTAAACGTTTATTATTTGCGATTATATAACTTGTTGTGATTTATACGACAGGTTAAGTGAAATAGCAGTAATATTTATTTAATTTTTTTTACCATTGGTTGTAGAATGTTCTCCAAAATAAATAAAGAAAAAATAATAAAAAAAAAATTGTCTAACAATCAATTATTATTATTTTTTTCTCTTCTTCTCTTTGGACGCAAGCTTAATAGGAAGGAGCGGAATTGTAAGAATCTTGTTATTGGGTTGGGTTTATGGGTTGGGATTAATATCTTCTTGGTATAGCCTTAGAAATGTTTGTTTGTAAGAATTGATTCTTGCTAAATAACAAGTGCGAATTGTAAACAAGGGTTGTATAGAAGGACGAGAGGATTTTGGAAAAAAGTTAGTTGGTGTTGGTACTTTGGCGAGTGTGGGTAGCTTTGCTTAGATGTGAGTAGAATAATTTGTTCCTTCTCAATCTCATAATGTTAATTTACTAGTTTCCACAGCGTGACATGAGTCTCGCTGATATAATTTAAATACCTTGGAACATTTTGTTCGCTCACATATTAGTTAGTAGTTAGTTTATTTTAATATTTTAGACGTCTTATTTCAGTACGAAGACTATGCAAGATTGTACTTATATTACAAGTTATAAAACTTTTGATTTTTTTTTATTATCTTTTTAAAACGAGACTATTAAAAACCAAAAACCAAACTTCTTTTAAAAATAAAACCTTTGCTCTTTTTTAACTCTTGTGTTGTGTTAACTTTATCTCAAGTATTAGGTACGAGTTATTTCTAGCACTTCTTATATATTTATTTATCTTCTGATGTATTTATTAACTGGCTGAGTTTGGATGTCTCCACGCTACTCGAACTATTGTTAATTCTCCAGACTCTGTTTAAACCGGTTATAAAATGGTGGCAGCGACGGAGATAAAACCCTACTCCTAATTAAATTTATAAAATTCATTTAACATTTAAAAAAAAAATTTACGCTTCGCTTAAAAGTCCAAGACAGGAATCTTTGTTATTTCTACGGTACAATGATTGTCTTTTCTTCTATATATACGGTACAATGCTTGTCTTTTTTTCTATATATTACCTTCTTTTTATTTTTTCGCATGATATTGATTTTTTTTTGCATAATTGCTTGCTAAATGCACGTTTGTTCTTTTTTTAGATATATATAATAAGACTACTTATTGTAAGACTGCTTCTTGTGGTTTCCATTAAGGATTATTCACTCAGTTCCGGGTAAGTCTATAAAAATGTCTTTACCTAGTGTCGAAACTAAAAATAATGATCCAGGAGGTTCTAGTTTACCCCAGCCTCCTGTCTTTCAACATGTAGCCTATAGTACTATTGACCCTTTTTCTACAATTAAAAGATTAGTAAGACCGTCACAAATTAGCCTATGGATAAAGGATCTCCAAAGAGTCAGTAGGTTAATGGGAATTAGCGAGTCAATTATGATAGAAAAGTATGCAGCTTTAATGTCGGACGAACCATTTAGTACTTATATTGAAAAATATGTTGACGCGACAAATTTTGCAAGCTTGAAAGTCTCTGTGTTCTGCTTTTCTCGACAAAATAACAACCACTGAAGAATTACAACATATAATGACAATTAAAAAAGAGCCAAATGAACCTATAGTAAAATTTTTCATGAGAATTACGGGTGAATTCGAGCGATATACTTCCTTGGTTAAACAAATCGCGGGCACTGAAAACCTCTTCTTGGGAATTGACATTTTGAAGCAACAAGCATTTGAACAAGGATTGCATAATGGCATTCGTAGGTTCATTCGTGAAAGAGGGGCTTGTGAGAATATAAGTGAATCATTTAAAAGGGCTAAATTATACGAAGAAATTAACGGTATAACGGCAGGAATTTCCTCCCTATCTGCTGCCACTCTTTCTACCATTCATGATAGTCGGGGTCCAATATTCTAAACCAGAGGAAATAATTTTAGGCCCAGAAACTTCCCGTCCGGGTATAACACCAATCCATACAGGGGCCGTGGAAATGACTATTCAAACTTCAATGCTGGGTCGTATAACG
This sequence comes from Artemia franciscana, assembly GCF_032884065.1. Taxonomy (NCBI): domain Eukaryota; kingdom Metazoa; phylum Arthropoda; class Branchiopoda; order Anostraca; family Artemiidae; genus Artemia; species Artemia franciscana. The sequence continues at coordinate 20,618 of NW_027062719.1, read as the reverse complement.
GTTCCTCAAATAGAGGGAATTTCAGGAGAGGACATCCTGGAAGATTTCCGTCTCCAGGTCAGCATTACAGCGGAAACAGAGGGAATAGCTACAGAGGGTACCCTAGACAAAATTTTCAAGAAAGTGTGCTACTTGGTTCCAATAATGATTCAATTCAGAATAATAGTGGTAATTTTGGCGTTCCAAACGCTAATGCATCCACATCAATAGACGCTAGTAATCAGCAAGTTTCAAGGAAAAGTGTTTTTTGTGTTTTGTGCAAGTCTAATACACATCACACTTACGGTTGTGAAATAGTTTTAAAGGGACGTAGAGCAATTGAGCAAGAAAATGCTAATCAGGGAAACTAGATAAGCCAATGACTTCAGAAGAGTATTCTTTGGCAACTATTAATAGTATATCTCTTCAAAAACTTTCGTTTGTTAGTTTTCAAAAAAATTCTTCTGAATTATTTCCATTGTTTAACAAGATAATTATTTGTGGTGTAGAATATAACTCCTTTTAAGACTGTGGCTCAGAGAAGTCACTCATATCGATGAGACGACGAGGAGGATGAAAAAATAAGTGAATACGGCACAATAGAGAGCGACAGGTCGTTCTGGGAGGAGAGATGAAGACCAAGAATACCCCGACGACGTAAGAAATATAGTATTTGCAACTTCGGATGACGAGTATTGTATAGTATTTGCAAGTTCGGATGACGAAGGGGAAGATCAAGATGAGGAACCAGAGGAAGGTGAAGAAGCGTTGCCACTGCTTAACTCTCCCTGTCTAGTGTTGCCACTGCCTGACTCGAGTCCCAAAGCAACTATTGTGATATGTCGAACCAAAAAACTATTATCCCGAGTGCCGACTGCTGGTAACCACAAACTCTGTCCAATGCGTGTCAGGATGTGGCCGTTGGTACCACGCGGGCGTTAATAAATGCACCCAAATCGGACTAAAGGATCATTCCGGCGAATGGTTATGCATGGAGTGTCTTGCAAAAAAAATACCCGTGACTCCGAAGTCGCAAGCATCTCAACCCCCACAAAACCCTAGTGCGAAGAGACCTGTAAGAGGAAGCGGAATCGGCACCTCTTCACCACAAAGTATTACGGGACCTAAAACTAACTCTGATATACCGAAAGGGACTAAGCCGTCTGTGGTAAGTGTAGACATTCCCAACTATGAATCCGAAACAACCCGTCTAAGTGAGAAAATTGAGACCCTTGATGCAAGTTTATTGGCATGTCAAGCAGAAAATCTAGAAATCCGGACAAGGCACTCAACGTTTCTGTCAGAATTGGAGGAAAAGAACAATCAAATTAAAGTGTTGACAGGCCATTTGGAGGTTAAAGACTTTCAAATAGCCCAGCTGAAACAAGAACTCTCGGTAGCTATCGAAACCCGCCCTTGTGACCCTTCACAAATCCCCCGTGACCAAGTTACTCAGTCAACACAAACGGACAAATATATCGCTGTTGCTAACCGAAATGCACCCATTGATAATAAAGTGCAAAACAAAACATCTAGCCCAAGCCTAGCCCACGACGGTGCAATCTTGTCAGGCGAAATGAATCCTGGTGATACGTCATCAACTAGTGCAAATGCACCCCCTCCGACGCTCGTAGAGAAAAGTGACATTAGAACTCGTAAATACAACATGCTTTGCCGGTTCTTTGAACGAGGGTTTTGCAAACTAAAGAAAAATCGAGTTTCGGTTTTTGCATATATGCCTAAACTTCCGATCAAAATGTTGCAACAAAAATGATTGCAGTTTTGACCACGTAGATTTGTGTAGTGTCTTAACTTGTAGCAACAGAGAATGTATTATGTCATTCTCTTTCTTCTTTCTTATTTTGTTTGTGTTCAATTTCTTCTTGGGTTTTAATTCAATTTAAACTTATTGATTTTTTTTATAGGAACCGACAGAATCATCATCAAAAAATGATATCAGTATTTATTGTATCATAAGTGGAAGTTGTAATATCAGATTTTAATTTTGTACATTTAATTTTAGTTTTCTGGATGCGATCTATAATCGCATCCAGATGGTTGCGATTATAGATCGTCAACAATTTGATACTGAGAGAAAGGTTGTTTACGTTGATAATGTAAACAAACCAAGCTCCTTTGTCTTTGCGACACCGGGAGGGTTTAGCCTTTCCTGTGTTATTAGTCCGTTTACATTAAAGTATGTACGTGGATAGTCTAGACCGCCTATCACTAGGCGTACGAATGATGACCGAACGATATATTTATAAAAAAAAAGTTAATAAAATACAGTAAGTTATTTCGGAGATGACCGCTAATAAAGTTTCTGGGATTTATTCCAGACCCGAAGCACCCTGGAGTTTTGGACTTCTCATAGATACCACGTGCCTAAAGAATGCTTGGATCACGGTGGAATCCAAATGGTTGCGATTATAGATCGTCAACAATTTGATACTGCGAGAAAGGTTGTTTACGTTGATAATGTAAACAAACTAAGCTCCTTTGTCTTCGCGACACCGGGAGGATTTAGTCTTTCCTGTGTTATTAGTCCATTTACATTAAAGTATGTACGTGGAGAGTCTAGACCGCCTATCACTAGGCGAACGAATGATGGCCTAACGATATATTTATAAAAAAAGGTTAATAAAATACAGTAGAAGTTATTACGGAGATGACCGCTAATAAAGTTTCTGGGGTTTATTCCAGACCCGAAGCACCCTGGAGTTTTGGACTTCTCATAGATACCACGTGCCTAAAGAATGCTTGGATCACGGTGGAATCCAAATGGTTGCGATTATAGATCGTCAACAATTTGATACTGAGAGAAAGGTTGTTTACGTTGTTAATGTAAACAAACTAAGCTCCTTTGTCTTCGCGACACCGGGAGGGTTTAGCTTTTCCTGTGTTATTAGTCCATTTACATTAAAGTATGTACGTGGACAGTCTAGACCGCCTATCACTAGGCGTACGAATGATGGTCGAACAATATATTTATAAAAAAGGTTAATAAAATACAGTAGAAGTTATTACGGAGATGCCTGCTAATAAAGTTTCTGAGGTTTATTCCAGACCCGAAGCACCCTGGAGTTTTGGACTTCTCATAGATACCACGTGCCTAAAGAATGCTTGGATCACGGTGGAATCCAAATGGTTGCGATTATAGATCGTCAACAATTTGATACTGAGAGAAAGGTTGTTTACGTTGTTAATGTAAAGAAACTAAGCTCCTTTGTCTTCGCGACACCGGGAGGGTTTAGCCTTTCCTGTGTTATTAGTCCATTTACATTAAAGTATGTACGTGGACAGTCTAGACCCTATCACTAGGCGTACGAATGATGGTCAAACGATATATTAAAAAAAAAAAGGTTAATAAAATACAGTAGAAGTTATTACGGAGATGACCGCTAATAAAGTTTCTGGGGTTTATTCCAGACCCGAAGCACCCTGCAGTTTTGGACTTCTCATAGATACCACGTGCCTAAAGAAAACTTGGATAACGGTGGAATCCAAATAATTGCGATTATAGATCGTCAACAATTTGATAATGAGAGAATGGTTGTTTACGTTGTTAATGTAAACAAACTAAGCTCCTTTGTCTTCGCGACACAAGGAGGGTTTAGCCTTTCCTGTGTTATTAGTCCATTTACATTAAAGTATGTACGTGGACAGTCTAGACCGCCTATCACTAGGCGTACGAATGATGGTCGAACGATATATTTATAAAAAAGGTTAATAAAATACAGTAGAAGTTATTACGGAGATGACCGCTAATAAAGTTTCTGGGGTTTATTCCAGACCCGAAGCACCCTGGAGTTTTGGACTTCTCATAGATACCACGTGCCTAAAGAATGCTTGGATCACGGTGGAATCCAAATGGTTGCGATTATAGATCGTCAACAATTTGATACTGAGACAAAGGTTGTTTACGTTGATAATGTAAACAAACTAAGCTCCTTTGTCTTCGCGACACCGGGAGGGTTTAGGCTTTCCAGTGTTATTAGTCCATTTACATTAAAGTATGTACGTGGACAGTCTAGACCGCCTATCACTAGGCGTACGAATGATGACCAAACGATATATTTATAAAAAAAAAGTTAATAAAATACAGTAAGTTATTACGGAGATGACCGCTAATAAAGTTTCTGGGATTTATTCCAGACCCGAAGCACCCTGGAGTTTTGGACTTCTAATGGATACCACGTGCCTAAAGAATGCTTTGATCACGGTGGAATCCAAATGGTTGCGATTATAGATCGTCAACAATTTGATACTGCGAGAAAGGTTGTTTACGTTGATAATGTAAACAAACTAAGCTCCTTTGTCTTCGCGACACCGGGAGGATTTAGTCTTTCCTGTGTTATTAGTCCATTTACATTAAAGTATGTACGTGGAGAGTCTAGACCGCCTATCACTAGGCGAACGAATGATGGCCGAACGATATATTTATAAAAAAAAGGTTAATAAAATACAGTAGAAGTTATTACGGAGATGACCGCTAATAAAGTTTCTGGGGTTTATTCCAGACCCGAAGCACCCTTGAGTTTTGGACTTCTCATAGATACCAAGTGCCTAAAGAATGCTTGGATCACGGTGGAATCCAAATGGTTGCGATTATAGATCGTCAACAATTTGATACTGAGAGAAAGGTTGTTTACGTTGTTAATGTAAACAAACTAAGCTCCTTTGTCTTCGCGACACCGGGAGGGTTTAGCTTTTCCTGTGTTATTAGTCCATTTACATTAAAGTATGTACGTGGACAGTCTAGACCGCCTATCACTAGGCGTACGAATGATGGTCGAACAATATATTTATAGAAAAGGTTAATAAAATACAGTAGAAGTTATTACGGAGATGACCGCTAATAAAGTTTCTGAGGTTTATTCCAGACCCGAAGCACCCTGGAGTTTTGGACTTCTCATAGATACCACGTGCCTAAAGAATGCTTGGATCACGGTGGAATCCAAATGGTTGCGATTATAGATCGTCAACAATTTGATACTGAGAGAAAGGTTGTTTACGTTGTTAATGTAAACAAACTAAGCTCCTTTGTCTTCGCGACACCGGGAAGGTTTAGCCTTTCCTGTGTTATTAGTCTATTTACATTAAAGTATGTACGTGGACAGTCTAGACCCTATCACTAGGCGTACGAATGATGGTCAAACGATATATTTATAAAAAAAGGTTAATAAAATACAGTAGAAGTTATTACGGAGATGACCGCTAATAAAGTTTCTGTGGTTTATTCCAGACCCGAAACACCCTGGAGTTTTGGACTTCTCATAGATACCACGTGCCTAAAGAATGTTTGGATCACGGTGGAATCCAAATTGTTGCGATTATAGATCGTCAACAATTTGATACTGAGAGAAAGGTTGTTTACGTTGATAATGTAAACAAACTAAGCTCCTTTGTCTTCGCGACACCGGGAGGGTTTAGGCTTTCCTGTGTTATTAGTCCATTTACATTAAAGTATGTACGTGGACAGTCTAGACCGCCTATCACAAGGCGTACGAATGATGGCTGAACGATATATTTATAAAAAGTTAATAAAATACAGTAGAAGTTATTACGGAGATGACCGCTAATAAAGTTTCTGGGGTTTATTCCAGACCCGAAGCACCCTGCAGTTTTGGACTTCTCATAGATACCACGTGCCTAAAGAATGCTTGGATCACGGTGGAATCCAAATAATTGCGATTATAGATCGTCAACAATTTGATAATGAGGGAAAGGTTGTTTACGTTGATAATGTAAAAAAACTAAGCTCCTTTGTCTTCGCGACACCGGGAGGGTTTAGCCTTTCCTGTGTTATTAGTCCATTTACATTAAAGTATGTACGTGGACAGTCTAGACCGCCTATCACTAGGCGTACGAATGATGGCCGAACGATATATTTATAAAAGGTTAATAAAATACAGTAGAAGTTATTTCGGAGATGACCACTAATAAAGTTTCTGGGGTTTATTCCAGACCCGAAGCACCCTGGAGGTTTGGACTTCTCATAGATACCACGTGCCTAAAGAATGCTTGGATCACGGTGGAATCCAAATGGTTGCGATTATAAATCGTCAACAATTTGATACTGAGAGAATGGTTGTTTACGTTGTTAATGTAAACAAACTAAGCTCCTTTTTCTTCGCGACACAAGGAGGGTTTAGCCTTTCCTGTATTATTAGTCCATTTACATTAAAGTATGTACGTGGACAGTCTAGACCGCCTATCACTAGGCTTACGAATGATGGTCGAACGATATATTTATAAAAAAAAAGGTTAATAAAATACAGTAGTAGTTATTACGGAGATGACCGCTAATAAAGTTTCTGGGGTTTATTCCAGACCCGAAGCACCCTGGAGTTTTGGACTTCTCATAGATACCACGTCCCTAAAGAATGCTTGGATCACGGTGGAATCCAAAGGGTTGCAATTATAGATCGTCAACAATTTGATACTGAGAGAAAGGTTGTTTACGTTGTTAATGTAAACAAACTAGGCTCCTTTGTCTTCGTGACACCGGGAGGGTTTAGCCTTTCCTGTGTTATTAGTCCATTTACATTAAAGTATGAACGTGGACAGTCTAGACCGACTATCACTGGCGTACGATTGATGGTCGAACGATATATTTTAAAAAAAAAAAAGGTTAATAAAATACAGTAGAAGTTATTACGGAGATGACCGCTAATAAAGTTTCTGGGGTTTATTCCAGACCCGAAGCACCCTGGAGTTTTGGACTTCTCATAGATACCACGTGCCTAAAGAATGCTTGGATCACGGTGGAATCCAAATGGTTGCGATTATAGATCGTCAACAATTTGATACTGAGACAAAGGTTGTTTACGTTGATAATGTAAACAAACTAAGCTCCTTTGTCTTCGCGACACCGGGAGGGTTTAGGCTTTCCTGTGTTATTAGTCCATTTACATTAAAGTATGTACGTAGACAGTCTAGACCGCCTATCACTAGGCGTACGAATGATGGCCGAACGATATATTTATAAAAAAAAGATTAATAAAATACAGTAGAAGTTATTACGGAGATGACCGCTAATAAACTTTCTGGGGTTTATTCCAGACCCGAAGCAACCTGGAGTTTTGGACTTCTCCTAGATACCACGCGCCTAAAGAATGCTTGGATCACGGTGGAATCCAAATGGTTGCGATTATAGATGGTCAACAATTTGATAATGAGGGAAAGGTTGTTTACGTTGATAATGTAAACGAACTAAGCTCCTTTGTCTTCGCGACACCGGGAGGGTTTAGCCTTTCCTGTGTTATTAGTCCATTTACATTAAAATATGTACGTGGACAGTCTAGACCGCCTATCACTAGGCGTACGAATGATGGCCGAAATATAAAAGGTTAATAAAATACAGTGAAAGTTATTTCGAAGATGACCGCTAATAAAGTTTCTGGGGTTTATTCCAGACCCGAAGCACCCTGAAGTTTTGGACTTCTCATAGAAACCACGTGCGTTTACATTAAAGTATGTACGTGGACAGTCTAGACCGCCTATCACTAGGCGTACGAATGATGGCCGAACGATATATTTATAAAGTTAATAAAATACAGTAGAAGTTATTACGGAGATGACCGCTAATAAAGTTTCTGAGGTTTATTCCAGACCCGAAGCACCCTGGAGTTTTGGACTTCTCATAGATACCACGTGCCTAAAGAATGCTTGGATCACGGTGGAATCCAAATGGTTGCGATTATAGATGGTCAACAATTTGATAATGAGGGAAAGGTTGTTTACGTTGATAATGTAAACGAACTAAGCTCCTTTGTCTTCGCGACACCGGGAGGGTTTAGCCTTTCCTGTGTTATTAGTCCATTTACATTAAAATATGTACGTGGACAGTCTAGACCGCCTATCACTAGGCGTACGAATGATGGCCAGATGATATATTTATAAATAGCTATTGATGCATATTTTTTTAAACCCAAATTTTGGGGCAGATACATGGATGATGTATTAGTTATTTGGAATTATGGGGAATTACAAATTGAAGGTTTTCTGGAACATTTAAATAGTTTGGGATAAGAATTAGTTTTTACAATTGAAAATGAAACAGAGAAAAAATTACCGTTTCTGGATATTTGGATCCATAAAAAGAATAATAAACTAGTGTTTTCAATTTACCGTAAACCAACTAATAACAACCGCTATTTGTCTTTCACATCAAATCACCCGATCCAAGTAAAAAGGGGGGTAGTTATTTCTTTAGTGGATAGTGTTAAATTTAGCTTCACCAGAATATATTAGTAGTGAATTAATTTTTATTAAGGGTATTCTAGTAGGAAATGGATATCCCGAAAATATGATTTCTCAAATAATTGAAAAAAGGAAAAAAGAGTTACTGGAACCTGTAAAATTAGAAGAAAATGGATCAAATCAAAAACCAAATTACATAACTTTGCCTTATATCCCAAGGTTGTCACAGAAATTAAGGAAAGAATTAAAAAACCATAATATAAAAACAGCTTTTAAATCAGGACAAAATATAAGCTCATGGCTAAATAACGGAAAAGATAAAGTTCCAAGAAATATACAACAGGGGGTATACAAAATTCCATGCTCTTGTGGTAAATTTTATGTAGGTAGAACACAGCAGAATTTAAAAAATAGGCTACAGCAACACAAAAATACGATAGATTGCTCGCTAACACAGAATAAAAAACCTGATACTTTTGAATCCGCTATAGCGGATCACGTGTTTAATTTTCCTCATCATAGTATTTTATTTGATCAGACAAAAATTGTTGATAAGTCTGTATGACTTTTACAAAAATTCGGAGAAATTATAGAAATAAAAAGATTATCTATGGGGGTATTAGTATCAATAGAGATGAAGGGGAATTTAAAATAAATTCAATTTATAATAGTTTAATTAAAGACCAGTCAAAAACTTCAATGAGTATTGAGTTGCATAATTGTCCTGAAACAAGTAATAACCTTGCGAACGGAGGTCAAAGCATGGTCAATGCTGTAAGAAGTCAACGGACGGCAGCTAAAATAGCAAATGAAAAAATCAATTCAATTTATAATTCATAATTGTGTCTCATTAACCTGTAAGATTTTGGTTGGATTTAGGGTTGGGTGACCTCTTTTCGTATTGTTGCAAGTATTTATATTTTTCATTTTTAATAGATTCCCATTTATACATCGATTGTGGCAGAGGAAAGCGCCACTATAAACAATTACTTCAGTTTTTCTAAAGTTACAGTCAGTTGCGGGAGTGTTTGTTTTAAAATGTGAGTTTTTGTTTCTTATATATTTGATTGTTTATATTTTTTATGTTGGTTTAATTGTCGTGGCATTTTTATAATGTCCTAAAAATAGTCTTAAATTGTTGTAATTTTCTCCTTTTTTTTTTTTTTTTTTTTTTTTTTTTTTTTGGTTAGCTAAAGTGTAGTTTTTATTTTATTTTGTTGTCACTGCTTTATAAGAAATTAAACCCGTTTTTTCTTCAATTACTTTTTTTCGATGGTTATACTTAGTGGGGCGAATTACTATAAAGGACCCTGAAATCGTTGTTCACATGGCTGATTTGGAGAAAGATTTTAATCTATTTGTGGATTCGTCAGAAAACGGTGTAGGGGCGATTTTATGTCAGGAAAAGCCCGATGGGAGAATGGGAATTGTCTGCTCCTTCAGCTGTGTTTTTCGAGTCTTTTTCTAAACAACCTTCGACAGTGCGATAACTGTATGGTCTTTATGAGACCTTGAAAAGCTTGCAAATTCAATACTATATATGGGGAAGAAGGTGCAATATTTTAATTGACGTAAAAATCTCGAGTATTTAAGAAAACACAGACTTATCAAGTAAGATGTACCGTATCTCCTTATTAATGGATAGTCCATTGTATACTTATAAACATATTCCAGGGACAAAAATGATCGCAGATATTATTTCAAGGCCAAGTAAGGAAATAGTTAGCAACAGCGAAACCCTATCTTTTATTGATGATGAAGCAGAATTTTTGGCAGCAGGGATTTTTAGTGGTCACAAAGTTGAATAATTAGGGTTTGCTGACGAGGAATTAATCAGGGGGCAACTATAGGATCCTGATATTAAAATTATTGTTGATATGTTGAATAAATTAAGGAGCTCCAGAGTTGAAAACCCTGCTGCAACGGGCATAGGTCCCGATCTGGTGTCTAAAGGTTCGGAGGGCCCTGAAAAAGAACCTTGACATCCGGATGAGCGCTCTATTAGTGAGAGAAAAAAAGGTTCTCCACTTTATTGATCTCCCTCAAAAAGAGAGGAGTATCTTATTGAAGAATATAGCCCCATGGTTTATTCCCATTGCTAATGAACTTGTCTTAATAAAAGGAGTTTTATGTAGAATAGAATTTATTTCGAATGGTTCTTTTAGGTTGAATCAAAATGTGCGCAAAGAATTAAACATTCAACTAGTTTTACCTAAGAGAATGATCCCGGGTATATTAAAGCTTTTTCATGAGCATTTAGTTTTAGGTATTCATGCAAGTTTTGAGCGGACTTTGTGGAAAGTCAGAAAATTTTGCATTTTTGAAAATATGGCCTCTATAATTAAGGAATTTGTTAAGAATTGCGATCTTTGTAACTGAGCTAATACGAAAAAAAATCAAAACACCACTTGGGAAAAACATTGTTCCTGAAATGCCATTTTTGGTCTGGGCACTAGACGGTGCTGGTCCCTTTCCGATTACAAGCTCTGGGAATCGATACGTTCTAGTTGGAGTGGATCTTTTTAGCAGTCTAGTAGTATTAAAGTGTATACCCACTATGAATACAGAAAACACTATAAAATTTCTCTGGGAAAATATTATTGCTTATTATGGTCTGCCTGAGGCTGTTTTAACTGATCATGGTTCAAATTTTGACAATATAGAAATAAAGAAGATGTTTTCCGAAATTAATTGTAAGAAAATTTATAGTAGCCCCTATAATCCACAGTGCAATGGAGCTAGCGAGAATAAAGTTAAAATATTGAAGAAAATTCTGTCTCATTCTTGTGGTAAATTAACTCAGGTGGATTGGGATGAAAAGATTTCCCTTATAATGTTAAGTATGAACTCTTCTCTAAATACTGTTTGAAAATTTTCTAGCTTTACCATTGTGCATGGATTCAGTGGAAAATCTTTAGCAGATTTACAATTCAATAAACCGACAAACTTAAATTATTTTGATGGCTTTGATTCATAAATTACACAATTAATACAAAATATCAGTGAAATTCACCAAACTTGCTTAAATGAGATTAAAATTCAAAGGTCCAAACAGGCGATTCAGTATAATAAAGATTCAAGAGAAATTAATTGCCTCTAGAGATATTGTATATTGCCGTGATACAACATCAGTTGGTAGAACATCCGCCAGTTATTCTTTTCGTGGATCGTATGTGATATTATCCGAAGTGCATAAAAATACTTTCTATTTGGCTTCTTTAAATCCAGGTGAATTAAGGAAAAGAACCTCAAATGCTAGGCTCCTTAAAAGAGTCAACCATGAAATTGTTTAGAAACATAATCCTTAATTTTCCAAGAATTACGAGAAAGAGATTAACCTGAATAAAGAAAAAAAATGATGATATGAACCCTAATTGTGATGTTTGCTCCCTACAGGAAACAGAAAATAGACCATATGACCTTAGGTCTTGCGAACCAAGAACGTATGTTATACTAAATGATAACTTACCCCTTCTTAGTTCAGATATTGCAAAATCCCAAAAAGCCCCTTCTCTTACTGAGGAAGACTCTTTTCGTTTATCTCAAAGCGTCGATATGCACAAAAGAACGATAATTGATGAAACACAAAACAATTTAATTGAGCCTGAAAATGTTATCGAAACAGAAGACACTAATGTCCTTTCAAGTACTCCTAGTACTGAAGTTTCACGAATAACAGAAGAGTCCATATCCTCTGAAGGTGAATGTTCTAAAACTATTCCTTCAGCTAAAGAAAGTGAAATTATGTCGTCATCCCCGACTTCAAAGGTTAAAATAAAGGTAGACCAAAGTAAAGCAAAACGCGAAGAAAATCCCTTTTATTCCTTAAGAAAATTAAAGTAGCTAAAAACGTGTAATTGAAAGGGAAAGTATAAATTTGTCATGTTTAAAGGTCAAAAATTCGGGACCCTAAAATCATTAGTTGGTTGAATTTTCAATCTAAAAATTTCGGAATAAGCATCGATGGCTTATATTTTTTTTTATATGATGTAGCCAATCCTGCAATACTACTAGCCTAATTATACAATTACCTTCTCAGAGTAAAGTACCTGGTTTATTCTATCTATAACGTTATTGAATTAGTGTCAGTCTTTATTTTGTAGGCTGAAGGTCTTTAGCATTTAAATGTGACTTTTTTCAGATGAATTGTTTTACGATGAAATTTATACTAATAATTAGTGTATTCCTTGATTTTGGAATGTCGGCTAAGGAATCGACTTTATCATTAGATGGCCAACAATCTTTTATTCGAAGAGGCATAGGCTTCCAATATCTTAGCGAACTTGGAACTGGATCGAGTGGGAACCACAAACTCATTTTCTTTCTTAGCGTAGAAAAGCTTAAAAACACGGCTTTGCTGCTCAAGTTCAGGTGGGAGATATGCTGAATATTCTTAGAGAAAAGGGATTAAATTTTGAAAATGTTAACCTTGATAAAGATGTGGACACTCTTAAAGGTATAATAGCCTCTAGGACAAATGGTCACCATAATTTATTGAATAATGCAAATCTAATTATTGATCAGTTCCAGAAACTCTTGGAAATAAAGAAAAAAATACTGATTTCTGAACTTGACCTTATTTTAACATCATAGAAGAATTTGAGTTTAATATTATTAATCCTAGTAAGAAAAGGGCCATTTTACCTATAGTGGGGCAGATCAGTGAAGTTCAATTTGGTTTAAGTTCTACAAGCACTGTGGAAAAATTATCTGACAAATTAAAAGAATAGTAATGACCAAGAAAAGATTACTAAATTCATTTCTGTATCAGCGTCGGTAATCTCAGAATTAGAAATTTCTCTTAATAAATTGCGTAACGAAACTTTAGACCAAGTAAGCCAATCGTTTAAAACCTTCGAATCTGAATTGTCTGATAATGCCTTGAAAATAGATTCTTCTTTAGTTGTAAACTTTGCCCAAATACATAATACAGTACAGAAATTAACTTCTAATATTTTAAATAAATTACAAAGTTTTCGCTTTCACTTAGAATAATTGTCCAAAGGTCTGATTCAAGTGTTAAATGGTAATTTAACACTTGAAAAACACTTGAAAGTGTTAAATGGTAATTTCCCTGTTAGCGTTATTTCCCCAGCTAAGCTTATATCATACCTGAAGTTTGTTCAGCAAAGCCTACCTAAAGGGTTTGAGTTGGCTATTGACGATTTTAGAAGCGGGTTGATCATTGAAACTTTAAAGCATGTGGAATGTAGTTTAGAATTTGATTTGATTAATGTTTTGTTTGTTTGCGACTTTCCTCTTTCCAAAATACTAGATTCCTTTCACCTTTATAAGACTTTTGAGGCTCCTATTGCTATAAAGGATTCCTTTACTGCTAGCGGTAAGCAAATATATTCAGTAATTGCCAATGGAGAACCTTATATTGGGATAGGAGGAGATGAATCAAGCTATATAATATTAGACGAAGGTTTCATGTCATCCTTTTTTTTATGTAAAGTCAAAACATTTTTGTAAAAGACGCTTTGTCATACATAAATTTTTGTCATCTAACTCCTATGCATTTTCTGTATTTTTTAGTAAAAGACTTGGAAAGTTTAGTTTGTAAGCGTAATTTAAAAACTTAAGATTCACTTTTTATCCATTCTCTGTCTGATAGTCAATTTTATTTTGCCGGAGGTGGACCGAATAGTCCTATTTCTATTAGATGCTAGAAAGGGAATCCATATAATAAAACATTTTCGTATAGATTAAACATAAATAACTCCTTAATAGTAAATATTCCAGATGAATGCTCAGTTACCTCTGAATACTTTAGAATAAATGAGGAATTCTTTAGTTATAATTTATATAATATATCCGCCAATCTCAATAATTTAACAATGGACTTCCAAAGTGTTATTTTGGAGATTTTAGGACACAGTTCAGTTTTAGTAAATACTTTTATATATTTTGAAAATTCTGCAGTTCCAAATTTTAAATGGAAGGAAGGGATTAGTTCTTTTAGTATTCCAATATCAGAATTAAATGAAATGAGCAGAGATATTTCTAATAAGACTAGAGAAAAGAAAATTGTTGCCACTGGCATTTCAATCATGACTTTGGTTATTATCGCCTTATTTATATTTGTAGGTTTTCTAACCTGGAGACTAAAAGAAATATGGTATAAATTGCTTGCTGAAAGAGCATCAAATTTGCCCTTATACTGATCACGACAATTAAATAAAATTGTTAGTAGTTTAGGCTCTTTATTTGCGTAATGAAAAATACAAAATCAATTCCATTTCACTTAATAACAACTGTTAGCTTTAGACTCTTTCAGGCTATCAATTAAGAATTGTTTATTCTTGTAAGAAAGATTCCAAATCCCTTAAAAATGCTATAAAGGCACATATGGCTGTCATAAGGGAGCTGCTATCATTTGTTCTTAGTTTAATTAACCAATAATGATGATATTGAAGCCAAAGAGTTGATAAAATTTACACAAGAGACCCTTCATATATATAATGTTTTTAAACTGTTCAACTGCTATGATAACTTAGCCTCTCAAATTGTATTATGTTTGGATTTTATGTCATTTAATTTACATGTATAGTAGTGATATTTATTTAAACGTTTATTATTTGCGATTATATAACTTGTTGTGATTTATACGACAGGTTAAGTGAAATAGCAGTAATATTTATTTTATTTTTTTTACCATTGGTTATAGAATGTTCTCTAAAATAAATAAATAAAGAAAAAAAAAATGTCTAACAATCAATTATTATTTTTTTTTTTTCTCTTCTTCTCTTTGGACGCAAGCTTAATAGGAAGGAGCGGAATTGTAAGAATCTTGTTATTAGGTTTATGGGTCGTTTACCAGGGATTAATCTCTTCTTGGTATAGCCTTGGAAATGTTTGTTTGTACGAATTGATTCTTACTAAATAACAAGTGCAAATTGTAAACAAGGGTTGTATAGAAGGACGAGAGGATTTTGGAAAAAAAGTTAGTTGGTGTTGGTACTTTGCCGAGTGTGGGTAGCTTTGCTTCGATGTGAGTAGAATAATTTGTTCCTTCTCAATCTCATAATGTTAATTTACTAGTTTCCATAGCGTGACATGAGTCTCGCTGATATAATTTAAATACCTTGGAACATTTTGTTCGCTCACATATTAGTTAGTAGTTAGTTTATTTTAATATCTTAAACTTTTTATTTCAGTACGAAGACTATGCAAGATTGTACTTATATTACAAGTTATAAAACTTTTGATTTTTTTTATTATCTTTTTAAAACGACACTATTAAAAACCAAAAACCAAACTTCTTTTAAAAATAAAACCTTTGCTCTTTTTTAACTCTTGTGTAGTGTGAACTTTATCTAAAGTACTAGGTACGGGCTATTTCTGGCACTTCTTATATATTTATTTATCTTCTGATACATTTATTAACCGGCAGAGTTTGGATGTCTCCACGCTACTCGAACTATTGTTAATTCTCCAGGCTCTGTTTAAACCGGTTACAGCCTACATATCTGCTTAGTTGTAAAATTACCCTTCTGATAACTGCTCGAGCCAGCCAGAAGTCCCTTGTCTTTTCCTAATTTATTCGCTTGTAGCTTGATCAGCCTAGTTCAACTGGTGTTCGCTTTAGCCTGCATCATGGGTGATACCTCAAAGAGCTTTAAACCTCCTAGAGCCAGAGAAATGAGATCAGACTACTCCATCAAGTTCAGTGGTGTTGAATCTATTAATGGGCAGATTGCTATAATCACCTCACATATTAACACCCTAAAGGGCAAGCAGAAGCTGATTGCAGATTCACTGAATAATCAAACTCGTAAAACTACAATGGCAGAAGTTGTGAGTCAAGAATTGTCTTCTGAGGTTGGTTCTTTGGTTGAGGCCTCTGTTAAAAAACTGAAAAAAAAACATGAAACAATGAAAATATTTGAAAAAATGTTGATCAATATAACAGAAGGAGAGCATAACAGGGATTAGACTAGAAAGAGAATAAGATTTTTGAAGGAAACTCAGCAGGACGGGTCTAGAAGCTTTTTTCGGCCATTAAACCACACGCACGTCATTAAACCACAGAAAAGTACCTGGCTTGGAAAATGTGCTTTTTTGGGAAAGTACAAAAGTAAAATTTTCTAGCCTTGGCGTTTGTTTTCTTAAGTAATTTGTCGTCTAAAAAGGACATAGCATAAGTAAGTTTCATTTAGGTTTTGTTAGGCGTTTTTTATAAATGTTATTGGTTGCCTCATGCTTGCACTGTATTTTCAGTTAATACAGTAGTTGAAAGAGAACCTTGGATTTCCTTAGTTTGAACTCGGTTAGGACCAGCGCATACTTATCTAGGCATTCGGGATCGACTAGGGTGCTGCAGCTATCTACAAGTGTGGCTGCTAGCACTGGGTGTTTCGAACCCGGTGGGCTTGCCTTGACAACCGTTAAGGACCCTCGAAAAAGATTCAAGCCAAGCAGTGAACTGAGTGACCTACAAGTATTACAATTGATATTCTAATATTATTGAAACAACGCTTGGAAAATTATGACATGTTGATCTATAATTGTTATGTACAATAACATAATTGATAACAAAACTAATTATTCCCTATTATATTACTACAGGATAGAAATTACCAACAACAGAATTAATGAGCAGTGTGGTCATAGGGAGGTCAACCTGCCCCACACCTCAAAAGTCAAATTCTACTGATATTGTTGGCAATCTATTATTTTTGTAAATACATTTTATTTTTAAATTAACGAGTAGTATAGCCCTAATGGTACTAGAGGATACCCTGCCCAAAACCTCAACAACAACATATAAACCGATATTGCTGGTAATTTACTATTTTTTTAAATTTCATCTCATTTTTTTAATTAATCAGTAGTGTAGCCCTAATGGCACTGGATGTCACCTGTCTCAAATTCTCAAATATAAGAATTTAACTGGCGTTTTTGCCACGATTTATAATTTTATGTGTTCAATTAAATAATTTTATATTATTTACAAATAATTGCTCACTTCTAGAAATTGTGTCTCTTGCCCTGTAACCAACAAGGCTATGTTAGACTGAACTCTATGACTAATGTATTATTAGGTCAATAATTAGGGCTCATGAGTAGAGCATTTTGCAAAGTAGATAATAAAATATAAAATAACGACTACCTTCCAAATATTCTTTCTAAAAACACAAATACACAAAAAACTTGTACAAGTAAGAGAATTACCTTTGAACAAGAAAAATTAAGAGAATTACTTTTGAACACAAATAATATTAACATTAACTTTAGAAAAAGAAAATGAAGCTCATAACGATTTTGATGAGTATTTTCATTCATGCAAATGCACAGGACATCATAAAACATGGAGTATTGTTCAAACACGCACATTCGCTTCTAACAAGTAACAATGTGTGGAAAATATTAAAGAAACTAGATCATAAGCCGTTCGAAACATTATTCCAACCAGTAATGAGACTGAAGAAAAATACTAACGAATTAAAGGAATCCTTTTTTCAATTCGTAAAATCAGACTAAGGATTGCAAC
This sequence comes from Artemia franciscana, assembly GCF_032884065.1. Classification (NCBI taxonomy): domain Eukaryota; kingdom Metazoa; phylum Arthropoda; class Branchiopoda; order Anostraca; family Artemiidae; genus Artemia; species Artemia franciscana. The sequence continues at coordinate 2,938 of NW_027062719.1, read as the reverse complement.
CAAGTGAGGATGCGCAGAGGGAAAGAAAGGGTATCCTGTTCCCTAAGATTCCCAAACTGAAAATCAAAAAAATAATAGATGACGTAGATAAAAGAATGGCTGAAATTGACTCTCTATTCTTTCTTTTGTTCTGTATAACGCCATGCTCTTTTCGACATTTTGTCAATTATGGAGCGTCTTTGTGTAATGATTACACCAATTTTGTCTTTTCGAAATTATAATGCTTCAAGTTCTATTAGTAATTGTTATTTTAGTAATTAAATGTAAATATAATTATAATGTTCTCCCTAGATCATTAGCAATTAGACCGTATATTCTAAAATTTAGATTATATTTATGCTGTATTCTGTCATTCCATTTTCAAAAAACATTTATTGTTTAAATTTGAGAAAGCTGAAATAGCGAATCTTTGAAAATACTAAGTTTACGAAACCAAGATTTAATATTAAATTTTTAAATATCGAAAGAGGATTTAAGTTTTGAATATTCAAACCAATATCAGAAAAAAATTAGTACTCCAGAGCACTAAATCAGTCTGCAGCTTTTTCTTAGATAATTAGAAAAAAATTAAATTTTCAAATTTTTTGCTTTTTTATTAAAATTTACAGTTCATAATAAACTATGTTATGCTGAATTTAGGTTTTACAGAATCTGCAATTTAAGCCATTTTCAATTACAACTGCTGAAATATAGGTAAAGATCGTAGAAATTCTTGAAATCCTCAAAACAGGCTAAAATTTCAGTTAGAATAGTAGAAACACAGACTTGATTCCTGTAATTTTTATTATTAGTCATTCTATTTCTTCTTTTGTTTATGTTCAGTTTTTTCTTGGGTTTTAATTAAATTTAAACTTATTGAATTTTTTGGGGAATCGGCAGATGCATTACATTCAGAAAAAGAAGAAAAAGAAATATAAAAAAAAATGAAGATAAGAAAAATTAGCAAAAATTAGCTTTTTTAAAAATTAACATAAAATGCTTTTTCTATTTAAAAGAGAAAAAAAGAAGAAAAAGAAATATAAAAATAAATGAAGGTGAGAAAAAATTAACAAAAAATAACGTCAGCATTTTGTGTATCTTAAGTGCCAGTTGTACCGTTTTAATTTTGTATATTTAATTTTTGGGTTTTTTTGGTTTTGGGTGTATATTTGTATGAACATAGTTATGCCAACAATGCTTTTCTTAGATTTTAGTGAAACAATTACGATCATGGGGTGAACTTAAACGAAAAGCACAGCCTTTGAGGGTCGAAAAGGCAGCGAGTTACATTAGACCCTTAAACAGTCTTCAATGTTGCAATTTTAATAATTCTACAGATTTACTCATAGTTCGTTGTTTTAGTAGTGTCTTAAAAATGTACCTTGTCTAACTGATACGGGGGCTTCGACTTGAATGATCAGAGAGGAAATATTTAGGAAACAATCGTCAAATATACAGAATAAAATTCAAAATGTATGAATAGCCTAACATCAGTCACAGATCATCAGTTGAGCTCTTTGGGGGAATGCCATTTAAAACTTCATACAGATAAAAAAAGGACCATCGTGTAGATGATTATTTGCAGGAAACTGCCATTTTCATGCATACTAGGGTACAGAAACATGGACACATTTAATTTTGTCATGAATTATTAGTTTCGAGTTTTAAATCTAATATTTGTTTTCTGTTCTATTATAGGTTTTTATATGGAAAGATTTTCTCATATCTTTATTTCATCAAGTTTCATCATTTTCATGATTTCTTGTGGAATCAACATGTACAAAGAAAATCAAATGGCAAAGAACATAGCTTTTCTTACCCTTTCCTTTATACTTGGATGTAACCCTATAAACATTACCTATGACAAGCGTATAAACTGCGAAAATATGGTATAATTTGGAATCCAACTAGTAATGAAATCAAAATCACTAGCCCCGCAATAAAATGGGATTTTAATTGAACAGCTTTGCAAGATACTGATCCTTGCCAAAAATATGAATTACAGCTCAATAATAAGGTAATAATAGAGGCAGGGACTTTCATTCAGATTTTAGCAACAACAAAGACTGAGCCCAATCAGCGAATTACTACTTTAGTAGAAGGCTATACACTAGAGAAATATCCTTCTATTTTCGTTGAAAGTCAGCTTTTGACCATAGAAAGGGGGACAATGTACTTGAAAGTGTCAAATATGAGCAATAAAAAGGTCAAGATTCCAAAAATTAAGCTAGAAGTAGCAGAACAAATTTCTCATGAAAAGATCAGGTCACTTGAAAATTTCAAGTTATGGGCGAATAGCGTACATGATACATCTTTCAATATCCAATGATCAAAGCAGAAAAGTAGATTGGAAATGGAAAAAGAATTTAAGATGAACGAGATCATCTCTGCCGTTGGTTCAATGTCTCGGCCTAGTTACCCCTCATATGTGTTTAAATGCCTGAATTTAATACAATTGGACCAAGAGGCCAGAGACAGAGGACAGAAGCCTTTGATAACCTCGCAATATAGAAAGAAATTAAATGAAGTGGCCCATTGCTCATATATAAATGTACAGAAAATGCTTGACATCGTCATGGATGAAGAGATTACAGGGGAAAGTGTGAGCATATATGAAGAGATCACTGTAGATGAGCACATGGAGGCCGTAAAATAATTGTAAATAAATTACTTCTGGAAAGAAGTGAAAAAACCTTGATGAGGTCAATTCAAAAAATGTATCTGAAAGACAGCAATATTGACAAAAAGGACACAAGGAATATCAGGTCAAACTATTGAGATACACTAGAGGAACTAGATACACCATAGGAAATACATTACAGAAGAGAGTGTGGACGTATTCAGAAGAGCCATATTGGTACTCGCGGAGGTTTTTTGTTGTTATGTCATTAACTGTCTTATCATTACTATTCCAGAATTTTATTGGCTGTCAGAATCGCTTGTTCTTTTAGCCATTTAT
>NW_027062718.1:0-36270 GCF_032884065.1 Artemia franciscana | reverse complement strand
ATTAAACTCTATGCTTTGTAAAAAAAAAAAAAAAAAAAAAAAAAAAAAAGTTGTAATCTTGTAGCGGGGTAATGTGGTAATAACGTCTTAACACATAAGTGCATTGATCTACTCAATCACAGATAATAGTAAGCAATATACAAATGAGAATGAGAACATTGATGACGAACACAGTAAAAACTAAAAGCTACATTTAATATGAAAATAGTGGAGGGCTCAAAGAAGATTATTGGATTATCTGGACATTTCATGTCAAAGTGAAGTAACTTTATTTTATTCCAAGAATAAAACCCCAACATAGCTTAATCAGTCTTACATGTAAATTGACCATGCATATAAATTGGTCTTACAATGACCATAGAACATTGAATTACGATAATCATAGAAAATTGGTCTAATAAATGTCAACTTAGCATACACACATTTAACCGAAAATACAATATTCAGTTCCAGTCACTTCCACTCAGGTCCTTGTCTTGAAAATCCTCTTTCTGGACCTTTCCCACTATATTATTGAAGCTCTACAATCATAAGCTACACTTTAGTTTTTATTTGTCAAGATCATTTCCTTGGTTATATTTCATAAACATCTGCCTTTTTGATCCTAGCCTGCAACTGGTATTTAATAAGTCCTGAAATTTCAAAAATTGGCTCGGAAGTTTTTCTTGACAGTCTTAAAACATTTTGAGAATTATATGAGGACCAAAGATGTTTAAGGTTGGTTGGGAACTAAAAATAGACACCATTTGAAGTGCACAACAGTGAAAGTGAACCTTCACTGTGCCAGCCAGAGGGGAAATTTAAGAGGCTAAAATTTCAATAGCAAGAATTACAAAAATATATGGCACATACACCAAATTTCTGAAATTTGGAGTTAGTCATGATATGACAACTCGCTATGAACAATGTGAGATAGAAATATTTTTTTTCTATAGTCTGACCCATGCCGTCTTTATTGTCTTTAGTTAAACTATTTCTGAAGCATAAAATTACACTTAGTATACAACTTTACATTATCTAACCTAGCTGTCCATGAAAATACCCTTCCCTTGATTGGTTCTTGCCTAAATAAAAAGAAAAATGTAACCTATAGGCTAAATAAAATTTTAGTTGGAAATTTTCATATTTAGGAAATGGTTAAATGATAAGTTATTATAAACTGGCTACTTGAAAAAAAAACTGAGGGGAGGGGTTTGATATCGACTCTCTAGTTAAACTAAAACGTATTCATAAGACAACAAACAAAATAACAAACTTTCCAAGAATCAATAGATTTTAAAAATTATATCCATTTCCTGAGTCTATATAGCTAGCCTAAACAAAGCTAGGTGCCTCCTAGCCTAAAATAAATATTGTTAATAAATAAACCTGAAATAAGTCAAATCAGATCGGTTAATTGCAGATAGAGTGTGTAAATTGGGAAAACACTTACCATTTCAATAAAAAACTAAAAAGCTGACTTGTGTCTAACCAATTTAGCGCTGCATTCAAGATTAGTCTTTTTACAACTCTAAACTTCGCGTTTTATGTTGTGGGATTTTGGAGTTTTATTTAGAATCTAAAGCTGATTGGCTGACGTTGTTTCTATGTGGAGTCAGAATGATGCAGCAATTCTGACGTAACAATGTCTCCGTAAGTTTACAGGGAAAACCAAAAAAGAAAACCGTTTGTGTTTTAATAGGGATATATATATGCTGTTTTGGTACATATTAATTATAAAGAACACACACAAGAAGTGAAGCAAGGGCAATCATATTAAAATATACCATAAAATGATGAAAATATAAATAGTTTAGTAACAGAATTATGGGAACTACAACAAAGAATTATGGAAAACAGGCCGTTAGTTTCCATAGTTTTGTTACTAAATATAACAATTTCCTCGTATTTTGGAATATTTCATTATGATTAACCAAACTTCAATTTTTAAGTGTGTACTAGCTAACAAGAAAGTACCTAAGCTAATTATAGCCGAGTACAAGAGAAAAAATAGGTTTATTCAGATCAAACAAAGCAAACCTCTTGAGCATGTTTTGGGTAACTAGCAAGTACCACATTTTTCACAAAATCCAACCAGCAGAAAAATCTATTTGAATTTATCAGTCATCTTAAGAAGAAGCTAACAATGATCATTGGTGTGAGTATGAGATTGAGTCAAAGAACTGTGTTATCTACCTAATGGGAAAAAATATTGGGTTTGAACATATCCTTCTTTAAGTCTACCACTTGATTCACCATTCAATACTCTTTTCTAAACATAATAACCACTATAACAGTCTTGGCACCATCAGCAGCGTATTCCTCAGAACGCACTGCCAGTGGTCAGATACTTGGAAGGATGACCAGTGGCTGGAGGTTGACAGAAATTAGCAGTAATAGGCTCCTATTTGTGCCCGCTAGTCCCACGAAAATGTTATCATTATTATTCCCTATAAACTTGAAACTAATATTTTTAATTCCTTGGGCTGTCAAGACCCCAGTGCAGAAGAAAAAAATGGAAAATAAATTTGGCTCCCCCACAAGAAGGCTAAATTCCATTTTTTGTTAGGGGACAAGCCTCCTGAATCTGAGTAAATTTTTTTCTGATAAGCTTGAGGTTTCCAAGGTTCATGGTCTGGACTAAAGGACCTCAAATTTTCTTTTGAGGGGAGAGGGCGGTAGGGTGTCCAGAAGAAGGCCATACATCACATTGTCCCTGATAAACTTGCAATTGTAAGCCTCCTAACCAAAAAGAAACTAACATAATTTTAAAGGCATTATCCCCCCCCCCAAAAAAAAAGAAATTCCAAAAAGGACCATCCTATGTTTGTTTTTCTTTTTCCAAAGTGGCTTGAAATCTTTACATTTAAGTCCTACATGGGTTTAAATGGTGACACACCTACACTTATTTGTGGCAATCATTTTAATTATGACTTGAGTATCCATTTTAATTTATATTTGCTTAGGCAGTCATCTAATTATCCAAAGCATAGGGACAGATATAAACCTGTCAACCCAGGCCAAGAATTGCATTTGGTGCCATCAGTTGACAAACCAATTATAGGTATCAGGTTATGGCTATTTTACTTCTTTGAAGAATATAGTTATTTATTGTATATGTATTTAGTTGTTTTAATAACAGCAGCATATTCTTTTATTTATGCAAACCCTTATGGGTACAGAGCTTTAAGAAAAACTTTAAGATTCATCATAACAATATTTTATTGCTGATAACATTTAAAATAAATACAATCAATTTTATCCTGTAGATTAATATTTAACTTTAAATGCTTTTATCAAAGCAAATGTCTTTAGTGTCTTCATATGATAGCTTTGAAGCCATAATGTGTTCTATGTCACATATGAATGAATGAATGTATTTAGTACCCATCAATGGAGAAATAAATTGAGCACAAAACAAAGAAGCACAAGACACTAATTCATCTGACAGAAACAAAACAGATGCCAACTACTGCTGTAAAACATTGTCCCATGGGTGGGTCTTGACTGATGAATTACATTGGTCAATTTGCGACAGAATTGCTTCTTCAGGTTTAGTAACACCATACTGGCGCGTAACATACCTATTCCTTGTCTACAGTGATAAACGCAGCAGACACTTTGCAAACTTGTAGTACATTGATTATTTGAGTGTAATTTCAGTTTATCTGTAGCAAAATTTAAAAATGCACAAAAAGTGACTGAGATAAAGATAATGAGGAAAAATCATAGCATTGTACACCTGTACACTTCTATACATAAAAAAAGATAGCTTCTGAAAATGAGAGAGCAGTAACCACCATGTCTCTAACATTGATTGAACTTAATAAAATTAGCTTCTAGTCCATGTCAAATCAATACCAAACAGAATATAAGTCATAAGTGACTTTGATTGTGACCTTAAAAATACTGTTATTAAATACTGTCAGTGACAAAATAGCACCTTGTCTTACCCTTTCTTTACTGAGAGAAGGGAATTTCCACGTGAAGAAAAAGCAAAATCACATAAAAGACTAGTAGTAAACTCGTTAGCTAGTAAAGGGAGCCTAAGTTCCACTTTCAGATTTTCATACATGTCAGCCAGCAGGGCTAGGATGCAGGAATCAGCACTGGTCAAACCCAAGTCAAATAGAACCTCCTTGTGGAGAAGCAAATGAAATGCATGTCTTACCATCATGAGCAGCTAAAGCAATACTTTCCCAGTGCTTTTCTTCATCAACTAAAGCAGATACCAAAGCAGAAAGGGCATGACCAGACCCCAGGCAAGACTGAAAACCAAAATGGTGGGCCTAAACTGTAAATTTAGTTCTCAATTCATCATCTGTCACATTCTCAAAAATTTTACAAAATAAAGTTGCAACTGTTATTGGGCAAAAAGACAAACATTCAGAAGGAGGTTTATTCTTCTTTGGGATAGGAGTAAAACATCCAATTGAAAAAGAATCAAGGACAAATCCCAGATTAAATATTATTTGGTAAAGGAGTACTAAGGGTTCCATAAACAGTTCACCACACAACAACAAATGCTGTGCAGGTATCCTATCAAATCCTCTAGACTTTTTTTTTCTTCGGTTTACTAATTGCAATTGGTTATTAACTGATTACTAGAAATAATCCAGCTCTTGGAAATAATCAGTCAAGGACTAGAAGCATGCTCAAAAAATATTGGAGTTTCACTTTGAAACTATTTTGCAGATGTGGAATTGGAACAGAAAATTCTCCTTTTATATTACTCAGCCCATGAGGAAAGTGGTATACAAGATGGTATTTGACTTGGCATATCTTTAACAAGACTGGACCACAACTTATTTGGCCAAGACTAAACTTCTTCCAAACAAGACAAAATAATTGAGCTCCAATAAAGAGAAAGGTACTTTGCCAACGTTTAGTATAATACAGTTTTTGCAGCCACCCATTGTGTGGTTTATCTGCTTCAATCCAAACTGAAAGCCAAAACTTAGCAGAAAAGCAAGCATTTTGCAAATTATAATTAGTTGACCAGCCAGGCTCTTCAGTTCCAACTTTTACTCGCCTAATAGGTACTGCCGATTTTTCTGCAAGAGCTAGAGCATCAGTAAGTTCACTACAATAAATGTTCGGTCTAACTCAAAAATCATACATATTCTTCGTTGAACTCTGCATCAACAAATCAAAATGGACACAAATTTTTGTGAGGAAATCATTACACACATTCTGGAAAAAATCTAGAGATGCCCTATCCCAATCATTAGCATAAAATACAGATTGATTTTTTAGAAGCCAGTTAGAAGAAGGGCCACAATCACCAATCAGAGCACTAAAAGACAAAGGGAAGTGATTTGACATAAAATTGGAATTACTAACAACAACTTTGGCAATAGTTACAGATGATGTATGAGAAACATGGTCTAAGTTAGATGTACTACCCAAATCATAGACATAAGTAAAACTCTCATTCTTCAGTGCAACTACACAATCATCATTTAACAGTCCAAAAATAATACTTGAGTAATCAGAATCACCAGAAGAATTATGTGGGTTGGTTAGATCAAAAATTGAAGTCACCAGTTGCAATAAAGCATAAACTGTGCTCTTTTATTTTTCACAAACATTTGGATAAACAAGAAGCACTAATGGCAAAAGTATTTCAGATTGGTTGTCATGGTAGTTTGTGGGCAGATAAATATCTAGCACAATAAAATTCCAGATTCTGATTGCCAAAAAGTCAATTGCTGAATCAAAAATGGATTAAGGATAAATAGACTTCAGAAAGGTTGCTAGACTACCACAAGGCTGGCCAAAAGACTGAGATCAGTAAGCTGAGACCAAGAATACTTTATGATTGGTTGACAGTTCCAAAAGGCTCAGGCTCAAAGTAGTTGCAAATTGCTCCTGAATACACATTATGTCACACTTAGATAAAAAGTCCTTTAAAATCACAGAATGATTTAGCAAATTTTCATTTAAATTCCATGAGACAAACGTATAAGAGATGGAGGATCCTTGGTTTATTTCTTCATTGAACCTTGAGTAGGCAGGTTTCAGACTCATTTTGATTGTGTTTAGCATTGTTTTTTGCCTGATTAGCCAGACATCTTACGCTGTTGTATGGATGGCCTTTTTTTGTACAAAATGCAGTGCATATCTTTTGTGCACTCATTATCCTTTGTGAAGGTGTGGTCAGAAGCACTACAGTAACCAAAAATAGGCACTAATACACAGTTGGCCACTATGTGACCAACTTCATAACAGGAAAATTAACTTTTTGGGAGAAATTTGAAATCTTCTGCAGGCAGCTTCTCAAAGCCAACCCAAACTGATACCACAAGAAAATCTTCAAGGTCCTCCCTGGTCACAAAATATAGCTTAAACACTTTGGAATGCTCAAAGTTGCTGATTTCTATTGTCCTTGATGCCCTTGGAACAAGGGATTCTACATCAGTACAAGTCATGTTAGGAGAAACTTGCTTCAGGATGGCAACAAACAGTTTCTCTTTGAGCATAGCAGTAATCTCAGGCTAACTAGCTTTCATTTTCTCAACAGATGATTTAGATTTGATGTACAATTTCCAGTCCTGTTTCAACTTTCTTAGCTCACTTATTTCCAATGAGTCAAGACAAATTCTGTACACAAACTGCTTACAAGGGTTTAAATAAAACTTAAACCCAAAATGCAATCCATCATTTCATCAGCTCTTAGAAAAGGAATATAATGGAAATACCTAACTATATGTTGATGGATCTTTATGTGAAGAGGGATGTGGAAGTGGTTGCTTTTTAAAAGAGCACAGCCTATGCATTATGGAAAAACACAAGTCAGGAACTAGTATCCCAACAGCTGAAGTAGCTGCTGTCAATTTCAGCTTAAAGACCCTAATTGAACCAAAGCAGAGCAATTAATGCATAGTAATATTCTCTGACTTTAAATCTGCTCTCAATATCTTAAGAAACCCTAAGTTTGAAACACTGGACATAGAGCTACATCAAACCAAAGTAAACCTAAACAGCCAAGGAAGATTAGGCTTTGTTATTAAATTTCAATATAGCCTATACCTAGTCATCTAGGTATAGAAGGAAATGAAAGAGCAGACAAGATAGCAAAGTAAGGAGCAAAAACCCAAATGGAACCAGTGAAAGCTCTAACTAGGCCTATAATGTATAGCCTACAACTAGATTATGAGTAAAAACATTACCTAAATTAAAGCCACCAAATTTATCCCCCTTTCAAACCAGGATACAATCAGTCTGGTTTCATTGTGTGTGTACAAATACAGCTAATTTTTTACAGAGCTTTTAGTTAATTAGGTCTGAAGGGACAGTAATTTGGCCTGAAAGCTTACCTATTGCAATTACCTGATTTACTTCTTTACATATTATTTCTTTACATATTATTTCTTTACATATTATACAACATAAATGAGCTCTTGAAATTAGGTGAAAGAGTAGGTTTAACAATAAGCACGCAAAAGACAAATATCATGCGCAATGTGAACAGACTACCCCCTAAACCACTAACAGTTAAAGCAAGGGAAATTGAAGAGACAGATATGTTTAGATATCTTGGGAGTCTAGTGAGCACTGATGGAAGCCCAGAGAATGAAATTGCCACATGTATAACGTACGCAGGAAGCGCCATTGATATGTTAAGAAACGTTTGGAGAAGTGCCACTTTCTGTTTGAAGCTAATACTGAGCCTCTTCAATAGCAATGTCCTATCAGTACTAACGTATGGTTCCAAAAGCTGGGCGCTGACAAAACAGCTAGAGGAAAGGATCCAAAGTTTTGAAAATAATTGTCTTGGACGGTTTCTCAGAACCTACTGGAGGGACGAAATTAGAGAGAAGACTAAACAGCAACTCATAAGCAGTCAGTGCCGATACTGGGGACTCATGGTTACAATAGGTAGTAATCGTCGGCCTCACGATGTTCACAATGCTTCAGTCATGCCTGTTCAGAAGCGTAAAATTAATTAAGCAGTCTGGTTGCGTTTTCTAGATCTTGATTGATCTAATTTATGGCATCCATTTAGTGAAACCTAAAATCATACTTTAATGCTTTCCCTACTTCCTTTTCCCTTCTTGCTCTTTTACGATCTATCACTCAGAGACCTCTTGCAAAAAATCTAACAAGATAATATTGCTCGAAATTCATCCAGTTTTTCTCCTTAAGAGAATAATTCATCTCAAATTGTCCTCCTGAAGTCTAGCAACACATCAACTGCTCTGTTGGCAGTTATCCTCCCTAATAGCCTGTTTTATTACGAAATCCTCGTTTCAGTGAATTCTTCACTCGCTTTGTTTTTACTAAGGAATGGTCTTAACTTTACTTGACAAATAACAAGTAGGCAAATTTTTCTTGTTTTATTAAAGAATAATTCCTTCCATGTCATAATTAAGTTGAGGAATGACAAAAAAAAACTTTGAAGAAAGTAAAAAATAAGTTAGAATGAGACTTAATGCAAGCACTATTTTAACTCGTGGGCTGCATTGGGACTAAACATCAGGTTGTTTATAACTACCCAGATTATCCCACCTACCAAATTGTAGTAGTCTAATGCCATTACTATTTTCTGTCCTAGCACAAAATCAGTGCAAACTAGGATACCATATTTCCCCATTTTGTACTAGCCTGGGTATTTAGGTCCTGTAATATTATTAATATCGTGTTGTTGCCAGGAAAAGCTGCCGTTTTTTAAGCGAAAGACTAAATTTTACTTGTGAATGGTAAGTGTCAAGACTTAGATTTCTGGGCAGACACATGTCTAGACATGACATTCTGGCTCGACAAGCATAAGACCACCGCTTAATGAACAATTCTAGTTTCAAATTAAAGTGAGATTTTTATGTGCATTAAAATAAAAGTTTACAAGCTGAATTTTTGCATCCATCTAAAAGTTTTAGAAAAATATCCAAGCGTAAAAAAATACCTTTATAGTTTACAACACCTTCACCATCGAAATCAGCTTGTTTAAGCATCTCGGCTATATCTTCATCAGAGAATGTTTCGCCCAAATTTACCGAAACGTATCGAAGTTCTTCTACATTAATATGTCCGTTGCCGTCTTTGTCAAAGACCTCTTTTATTTCTTTTTCAGCATCAATGTCGTTGACACTCTTAGCCATCGCAATCACAAATTCAGAAAACTCGATCGTACCGTTTCCTAAAAATAGTTTCTTTTATAGCTTTCTGTTCTATGTAACAAATATGTTGTCCTATTGGGATTTTACAAAACCCTTGTTACGTGACTTTTTGGTGTCAACTCAACATGATTGATCAATTTGATTAATCAGTAATCCAGGAGGATGTCTACCTTGGTCTGTAAGAATGTCAAAGGCTTGTAGTTTTTCAAAATACGTCAAAAGTCTTTTTTTTCTCGCTTTCACGAATGGCTGAAAACTGCTTTTGACATCCAAAACACTTGCTACGATTATTAAGACTAAAAAAAAAAGTTTGCTAAAAAATAGGTCATTCTCGTAGGAAAAACCCAAAGTTTTTTCTTAGAAATGTTGATCTTAAAAAAAAAAAAAAAATCCAGACATAACCGTCCATTTGACATTGGATAGCAAGAAACACTGTCTCTGGCTCAAGAAAGCTTCCACTTGCGTTTAGACGAACTTAGTTTTTGAGTCACTAAGAATTCACCGTCTTTTTTAAGAAAAGATTGTTGAACAAATTAGATAAAACACCATTTTCTATAATAACATATGAGACGACGGACATGGGTGTACCCAAGGAGTTGCCCATTTGCAAAACTAGACTGGGTTCTGTTCTGGCACCACAAATTCAATGATGGGGCGTGACAAAATTGTGGCAAAGTTTACTTGCTACATGTAGTTGCTTGCCACTTCATCCATCTGTTTACATGATATACTTGTAAAAGTCGTTGGTCGTCCCTCTACACCTGCGTGCGAAAAATACTTGAGCGGTGCAACGCACTATCTCTGTACTTCACAAGTCATAGCTCATGCTTACAAGCCTGTCCTCAGAGCACTCAAAATAGTCTTATTTTATTATTTATGCTCTTTTACCTGCCTTTTGATCATGTTCACCTATGTTGTCGTGCTCATGTAAGCTTACTACCCTGAATCACTGTTCTAAAAAAAAGAAAAATAAAATAAAAAAAAAAGTGAAAAATGTATAATAGATTGCCATTACTATCTGGAAAGATGATATCTAGTTTTCTACTATATTGTTTTACTTTTTATTGGATCACGTGAATCCCTTTAAAATATACAAATGAGTCTCTTCTGTCTACAAACAAATCCAAAAAGTAACTGTCAGACTGCGTTGTCATTACAGCCAGACAGGATGTATTACTATTCTTAAAATACTTTTAAAAAGAGAATAATATAACATAAATAACTATCGTTTTAGTTTTGAATTCCTCACAGCTTCAAAAACAACCTATGTATATATCGCTTTAGTTTGGTTTTGGCATTTACCATGAATTGTAAGGCTATTTTACAAACCATCGATAAAAACATATGTGATTAGCCCATCCTGCAATTTTTTTTGAAAAACTCCTTTCCCAAGCAATTTCCATGTTACTTCCTAACCACGGTGTTTGACTGGTAGAAATTTTGCTCCTTGTCCTCAACGTCTAAAAGACCCAAGAATACAACAGGGCTTTCAAATTGTTTGATATAGATCTTAACAAAGATTCATGAATTACAAGTCTTTCAAAGACATCTTTCAGAAGAAATTAGAAAACCCATCTTGAAAACAGAATCACCACTAAACAAAATCACAATACTACTACTACTAACAACTTACTGCAGTACAAAGCCACCTGAGGCCAACACAGCAAAGAATTTGCGGAAAAGGAGAAGATTGAGAAAAAAAAATAAAAACTTCTCACCATCAGCATCTACTTCTTTTATTATGGCTAAGATTTCAGCATCTGTAGGGTTTTGTCCAAGACACTTCATGACTGCTGTTAATTCTGAGGTGGTAATGTGACCATTTCCATCCTGATCAAAAAGGGCAAATGATGCTCTCAAATCTTCCATTTGCACATCAGTAAATTGAGAAGCCTGAAACAAAAACGTATATGAGCAGGATATATGCTATCCTCCACTCTGCAACTTATTCTGAAAAAATTATAAAAAGCCAAAGCAACTTAACGCTAGAACAGCTATGTTGGTGCTTTAAAAGCTTTAATGCAGCCTAGAATGTAAGTCTAGATAAATCATAATTTGAAGGTTTAAGGATACATTACAAGCAGCAATTTCAAGTTTTATTAATAAGAAAAAAAAACTCAAGTGAATTGATTATTGGGATTTCTCACATAAAACAGAACAGTAATTATATTTCTCTTTAGTCCTGATTCTCCAAAGCAAATTTCTTACCAATTAAACTCTATGCTTTGTAAAAAAAAAAAAAAAAAAAAAAAAAAAAAAAAAAAAAAAAAAAAAAAAAAAAAAAAGTGCTTCTTATCCAGAAGCGCAAATTGGACATAATCTCTCACTGACTGACCTTTATTATGTTATTATGCAGATGATCTTGGTCTCCTGTCAGACCTTGTAGAAGCCCAAATTCAAAAATGTAGAAGGAAAAATCTGTACGCGCAAAGCATGCTAAAGCTCAACAATTTATAATAAACCTTAATATTTTGGGTATCTGTTTTAAGGTTTTCGAATTACTTTAATCTATTGTCAAGATAAATTGAAATATTTATGCAATTCCCAGTTTTTTCTTTTTTTTAGTTTTTTAGCCTTTTTGTTTTCTTAGCTTTTTTCGTTTTTTACCTTTTTTTTTAATTTTTTTTAGGTTTTCCCTTTTTAGGTTTTTTCTTTTCAAAATTTTATTTTTAGTTTTTAGTTTTTTCTTTTTTTTGTTTCTTTGTTAACGCTAGAACAGCTATGTTGGTGCTTTAAAAGCTTTAATGCAGCCTAGAATGTAAGTCTAGATAAATCATAATTTGAAGGTTTAAGGATACATTACAAGCAGCAATTTCAAGTTTTATTAATAAGAAAAAAAAACTCAAGTGAATTGATTATTGGGATTTCTCACATAAAACAGAACAGTAATTATATTTCTCTTTAGTCCTGATTCTCCAAAGCAAATTTCTTACCAATTAAACTCTATGCTTTGTAAAAAAAAAAAAAAAAAAAAAAAAAAAAAAAAAAAAAAAAAAAAAAAAAAAAAAAAAAAAAAGTGCTTCTTATCCAGAAGCGCAAATTGGACATAATCTCTCACTGACTGACCTTTATTATGTTATTATGCAGATGATCTTGGTCTCCTGTCAGACCTTGTAGAAGCCCAAATTCAAAAATGTAGAAGGAAAAATCTGTACGCGCAAAGCATGCTAAAGCTCAACAATTTATAATAAACCTTAATATTTTGGGTATCTGTTTTAAGGTTTTCGAATTACTTTAATCTATTGTCAAGATAAATTGAAATATTTATGCAATTCCCAGTTTTTTCTTTTTTTTAGTTTTTTAGCCTTTTTGTTTTCTTAGCTTTTTTCGTTTTTTACCTTTTTTTTTTAATTTTTTTTAGGTTTTCCCTTTTTAGGTTTTTTCTTTTCAAAATTTTATTTTTAGTTTTTAGTTTTTTCTTTTTTTTGTTTCTTTGTTTTTAGTTTTCTTTTTAGTTTTTTACCTTTTTTTCTTTTTTCAGTTTTCTTTTTCTTCAATATTTTTTCAGACGTCATATGCAAACCCTCAACACAAAAATACATACAACTTATTTTATGTATATAGAAGATAGTGTTACAGACATGCAACTATATATATATATATATATATATATATATATATATATATATATATATATATATATATAGATTATTTTCATCAGAACGTATTTGAAAAATAATTTGTAATAAGCCGAAATAGCTCAGACGGGAGAGCGTTAGACTGAGATCTAAAGGTCCCTGGTTCGACCCCGGGTTTCGGCAAATTTTTTTGCTTCCTTTTGTCTTTAATCAAACTTTGTGATAAGTACCAGATTTGCTAAAATCAGATAATAAATAATATCACAGTAGCGAAATAAGTCAAATTTTAAAGAACTGTATAAGAACAATGAAACTTCTATCAGAAATATTAATAGGAAGCCGATTTCATTTCCAAGAAATAATTTATCAATAAACCAAAATTGTTTTCAACCGAAATTGACAATTTAAGTGAATTTGTTCAAAATTCCATAGTGGCATTTGATCAAAGCTAGAAAATTTGATACACAATTCTAAACAAACAATTTCTGATAAATGTTGTCGTATTATTTTTGAGTTGGTTGAACCTGATCTTGCCAATTCGCAGTAATATAGTAACTGAAAAAAGGCAACTAGGACACGAATACATATAACCAAAATGGCTTACAACCAGTTCGCGACCGAACCAGTTCACGAAACAACATATATTGGCATTTTTTCTCATTAAGAGCTAGTAAATTCCTTGAATACCAAAAAGAAAGACCTTGTAACGTGCATTAAAGATTTCAGAAAATAACTTCTAAGTCCCAGTGACGTCATATGCAAACCCCCTCAACAGAAAAATACATACAACTTATTTTTATGTATATAGAAGATAGTGTAACAGACATACAACTTATGTAAGAGACATACAACTTATTTATATATATATATAGATTATTTTCATCAGAACGTATTTGAAAAATAGTTTTTGATAAGCCGAGATAGCTTAGATGGGAGAGCGTTAGACTGAAGGTTTAAAGGCCAAAATGGCTTACAACCAGTTCGCGACCGAACCAGTTCACGAAACAACATATATGGCATTGATTTTGTTTCTGCTTTGACACTTGTTTCCTTGAAACTCCAATTAACCCCTTAACCGAATATACATACTCTATTATCCCAAAACATACCAAAGGCATTGTAGATTCAGGTTCAGGACTTACTTCCAAGCTAATGTACAGACTTATGTGACACTTTGAGTGTATATTCTGGGGAACATACTAAGTAAAGCATGTACAAAATGATTCTTTTTATCCCTTTTAACTGAAATATATTCATCACTGAACTGGAAATTAAGGTAACGGAATTTTAACTTTGATCTTAGATACCCCTATGCCTCTGAAGCCAACTAGGACATTAACAAAGAGATGCCAGTCATCCCTCAAATGGGCTACTGCCATAACGTCTACCCACTGGGGTTGTATAGACGTATACCCAGTGGGAAGGTCCCTCTGATATGTTTTGTGTAGTGTATTCTTTGGTTTTACCCTTTGCTGCATTCTTATTGGTTGGCACTAAAGGATGGACTTTGGTGTTTGGTCGTCTTTCATTCACACAAGACGAACCATGTATTTCCATCTTCAGGTCCTGATTCAGTCTCTTACGGGGGAAATAGCTATGCTAAGAAAGGATGCCACCGATCGAGAAATAAAAATTGGGTAACTGGAAAATGAGTTGGAGGATCAAAAATTAAGGTGTGATCAACTGGAGAATCAGGTACTGTAAAGTGATGTCAAGGACCTCAAATTGGATCTGTTAATTCATGGCATGCCTACTGAGTGGGCGTCTCAAACTTTTGACCTATAATGGGAACCAGTCTCCTGTAGACTTGCTAGAATCAGACTAAAGGGAAACCCTGCAAATGTGTCGATAATTTTTACCTATGCCCTCACCCGTGACGCTAATGAAACGATCGAGGATGTTTTCTTCGGCAAACTGCAGCAGTTGACTTCTTCTATAGCCGCAGGTGATTACTTGATTGTTGCTGGAGACTTCAACGCAAGAGGTGGTCAGTCAGACAGACCACAAGACAAATCCTTGGAAAATTTGGACAGGGTCACAGATGCGAGAATGGGCAGATGATGGAGAATATAGCACGATTACATGACACCCGCAAGATTTACCAGATCCTGAATGAATCCGTTGGTAAGAAAGCTGCTGTCTGAGAAATAGTCAAAAACATATCATGAAAAATCATTAGTTGTCAGAAGGAACACTCAGCAAGATAGAAGGATCACTTTCAGTTCCTTCTAAACTCATCCCCTTCATCTGCTCATGTTGCCTTCCCACTTTTTGTCTCTAAAGAGCCTTACAATATCGAGCTGGATACACCGACCAGAGCCGAAATACTAAAAGCGATCAAGACCCTAAAACACCACAAAGCCCCAAATGAAGACGGTCTCCCCCTGGAACTATACAAACGATGCCCTGAGGTCACTGCTAAACAGCTCCGTGGCATTCTTGAAGAAGTGTGGAGGACAGACACTTTTCCAAAAGATTGGAAGACATAAGTCATCCTCTCATTCTATAAGAAAGGAGACAAAACCGAATGCAAAAATTACCGCGGAATAAGTCTCATAGACATTGCAGTACAAATATTCGAAATCATACTCTTGAACCGCTTCAAAAGGGCTAGAGAGGAAAGAACTCGAGAAAATCAAGTCGGCCTTCGACCGACGTATAGACGGTAGAAGTTTTACTGATAATATCTTTGCCTTTCGCATCATTATCCAGCAGTTTGAAAGGTACAGCCTACCCCTGATCTTGATGTTCCTTGACTTCATTGCCGCCTTAATTCTGTCACTCGCCAGAAACTTTAAAAGATCCTAGAGAATGATGGAATGCCGCCGAAGTTTGTTGAACCGATGAAGGCAAACTATGACACTTCAGTGAGCCGATTTAGAGTCTATGGTGAAGAAAGCGAAGAATTTCTGGTTGAGTTTGGAATAAAACAAGGGTGAGTCCTCTCTCCGACTCTGTTCAATTACTGCATCGATTGGGTGCTAGAAAGTGCTTTATCGTCTTATCCAGAAGCGCAGATTGGACATAATCTCTCGCTGACTGACCTTTATTATGCAGATGATCTTGGTCTCCTGTCAGACCTTGTAGAAGCCCAAATTATACTTGACAGCGTTGTGGCCTGGGCAGACCTGATCACCTTGAAAGTCAGCACAGAGAAAAATAAATTCATGGCTATTAACCACGACACAGGACCATTCCCGCTGACAGCCAAACAAGTTCAGCTAGAAAAAGTCAACCATTTCACATATTAAGTCTCTCAGATTTGTACTGACGGATCTTCTGACGCTGATATCCAACAGAGAATAGAGAAAGGGAAGACAGTTTTTGCCTCCCTTCGGAAACCCTTATGGAATCGCCGTGAAATCAGTGTCCAAGCGAAAATAAGAATTTACATGGCACTAGTCCACACCGTTCTCCTTTACGGGTGCGAAACATATTTGGTAGAACTACAGCATGAGAATAAACTCAAGATGTTTGAGCATACTTGCCTCCGAAGAATTCTCAGAGTACAGCTACGTGACCATATCTCCAACGCGAATAAACATTGAATTTGTAATATTCAGAGAGATGTTGTGCTCACTATTTAAGAACGGTGTTTGAAATGGCTGGGCCATATATTACGGAAACTGCCAGTGTACCTGCCTCGCCAAAAACTTCTAGCTGAACCTATTAGCTACTGGAAGAAACGCCAAGGAGGACAGAGGAACAACTGTTGGGACCTGGCCAAGTTAGACCTTGAACCAATCGGGGGTTTCATAAACTCGGTCACAGATGGTCAACACAGTGGCTCACTTTTGCAGAGCAGCTGGCAAAAGATCAAACAACGTGGTCCAAGAATGTCTCTAGGATCATCGATGCCGGATGAGGTGGAAACGCCTGATTCCCACCACAAGTACAATTATAAATAATATGAGCCACTAGCATGTCCTTTACAAGAATAAATCTCTTTGCCTGTTACTCCTGTGTTCTCCACAGAGAAATATCAGGGGAATCATCATATTAAGGGAAATATCAAACCGTATGCTTTCACATCTTAATTCTATTCTAGTTTATGTTGTCTTATATTATTGTTAAGATAATAAAAACCGCTAATATGACTTCGCGATAAAATATCAAGCAGAAATAATTATATTTTTAACTTATGATCTTGATCATCATGAAGTCCTTTTGTTCCAACTGTCAGATTATTAATGCTTATTTTTACAAGTGTCAAAGGCATGATACAAAAGAGGGTCCCAAAAGGACCCACAATTATCTTTCTTTAAACAACCGATGCAACTTGCATAATCCCCATTAATAATTAACTAGATTGACGCCCTTATATAACATTCCTTAGAGAAGCAAGATCAAAAAGGGCAAATGATGCTCTCAAATCTTCCATTTGCACATCAGTAAATTGAGAAGCCTGAAACAAAAACGTATATGAGCAGGATATATGCTATCCTCCACTCTGCAACTTATTCTGAAAAAATTATAAAAAGCCAAAGCAACTTAACGCTAGAACAGCTATGTTGGTGCTTTAAAAGCTTTAATGCAGCCTAGAATGTAAGTCTAGATAAATCATAATTTGAAGGTTTAAGGATACATTACAAGCAGCAATTTCAAGTTTTATTAATAAGAAAAAAAAACTCAAGTGAATTGATTATTAGAATTTCTCACATAAAACAGAACAGTATTTATATTTCTCTTTAGTCCTGATTCTCCAAAGCAAATTTCTTACCAATTAAACTCTATGCTTTGTAAAAAAAAAAAAAAAAAAAAAAAAAAAAAAGTTGTAATCTTGTAGCGGGGTAATGTGGTAATAACGTCTTAACACATAAGTGCATTGATCTACTCAATCACAGATAATAGTAAGCAATATACAAATGAGAATGAGAACATTGATGACGAACACAGTAAAAACTAAAAGCTACATTTAATATGAAAATAGTGGAGGGCTCAAAGAAGATTATTGGATTATCTGGACATTTCATGTCAAAGTGAAGTAACTTTATTTTATTCCAAGAATAAAACCCCAACATAGCTTAATCAGTCTTACATGTAAATTGACCATGCATATAAATTGGTCTTACAATGACCATAGAACATTGAATTACGATAATCATAGAAAATTGGTCTAATAAATGTCAACTTAGCATACACACATTTAACCGAAAATACAATATTCAGTTCCAGTCACTTCCACTCAGGTCCTTGTCTTGAAAATCCTCTTTCTGGACCTTTCCCACTATATTATTGAAGCTCTACAATCATAAGCTACACTTTAGTTTTTATTTGTCAAGATCATTTCCTTGGTTATATTTCATAAACATCTGCCTTTTTGATCCTAGCCTGCAACTGGTATTTAATAAGTCCTGAAATTTCAAAAATTGGCTCGGAAGTTTTTCTTGACAGTCTTAAAACATTTTGAGAATTATATGAGGACCAAAGATGTTTAAGGTTGGTTGGGAACTAAAAATAGACACCATTTGAAGTGCACAACAGTGAAAGTGAACCTTCACTGTGCCAGCCAGAGGGGAAATTTAAGAGGCTAAAATTTCAATAGCAAGAATTACAAAAATATATGGCACATACACCAAATTTCTGAAATTTGGAGTTAGTCATGATATGACAACTCGCTATGAACAATGTGAGATAGAAATACTTTTTTTTCTATAGTCTGACCCATGCCGTCTTTATTGTCTTTACTTAAACTATTTCTGAAGCATAAAATTACACTTAGTATACAACTTTACATTATCTAACCTAGCTGTCCATGAAAATACCCTTCCCTTGATTGGTTCTTGCCTAAATAAAAAGAAAAATGTAACCTATAGGCTAAATAAAATTTTAGTTGGAAATTTTCATATTTAGGAAATGGTTAAATGATAAGTTATTATAAACTGGCTACTTGAAAAAAAAACTGAGGGGAGGGGTTTGATATCGACTCTCTAGTTAAACTAAAACGTATTCATAAGACAACAAACAAAATAACAAACTTTCCAAGAATCAATAGATTTTAAAAATTATATCCATTTCCTGAGTCTATATAGCTAGCCTAAACAAAGCTAGGTGCCTCCTAGCCTAAAATAAATATTGTTAATAAATAAACCTGAAATAAGTCAAATCAGATCGGTTAATTGCAGATAGAGTGTGTAAATTGGGAAAACACTTACCATTTCAATAAAAAACTAAAAAGCTGACTTGTGTCTAACCAATTTAGCGCTGCATTCAAGATTAGTCTTTTTACAACTCTAAACTTCGCGTTTTATGTTGTGGGATTTTGGAGTTTTATTTAGAATCTAAAGCTGATTGGCTGACGTTGTTTCTACCCAGGTGAGCTTCCAGTAAAGCTGTTACGTGAATTCGCCATTTTTCTCGCTAAGCCACTCTCTTCTATAATCAACCAATGTTTCCTTCAGCAAGTATTCCCTAGTGCTTGGAAAAGAGCATATGTCCGCGTTATTCCAAAAGTAAGGTGTCCAAAATCTTGTGATCAACTCCGGCCTATATCAATAACTCCGAACCTTTCTAAAGTTGCAGAAACGTTTATTTACCGCAAACTTATGTCACAGGTCTCTGCACATCTAGACCCGTATCAGTATGGATGCTTAAGAGGCAGCAGCCCAACTGTTTATTTAGTACGGATGTACCATCTCATTGTCGAGTGGCTCGACCGAGGAAGTGCTATAGTCGACCTTCTCCTCGTAGACTACCGAAAGGCTTTTGATCTTATTCGCCATTCCGTTGCTATCACAAATCTACGCACCATGGGTGCGCAAAAACATATTCTCCTTTTAGTGATCAATTTTTTACAGGCCCGCTATCAGTGCGTTTACAGTCTTTTCCCAGGGGATACCGACTCCGAATGGGTCGAGCTTACATGCGGAGCCCCAAAAGGTACTAAGCTCGCTAGTCTACTGTTTTTGGCAGTGATAAATTTCATCCTTTCCGGCTATGAAGAAAGATTTAAGTATGTAGACGACTTGTCAGTCCTACTGAAGTACATTGTTGAGAAGTCTGAGGCTGTCCCCCAATTCTGTAACGAAATAATCAACAACTTCAAAGATGAATGTACTGCGAACAGCCTCCAAATCAACGAAGGAAAGACTAAAATCCTTCGCTTTAATCCCCTGAAGAGAGACTTTGTGTGCCCTCCTCCTCCTTATCCTAGTGAATCTTCGGCAGTAGTGCTTGGTGTCAAGTTTAGCATCGACTGTTCTTTCAGCCTCCATGTCGATACAATTATCAAAAAGGCAAATAGTGCGATGCGGACACTTATACTAATGCGTCGATTTGGTTTTTCAGTGACACAACTAAGGATAGCCTATCTTACTTACATTCGACCAATTTTAGAGTATGCATGTCCCGTATGGGGCCCACAAGTCAATAACACTATTTACCTAAGTGACCAGCTTGAGTCAATACAAAAAAGAGCAGTCAAAGTAATATTGTGCGATGCTTTTACCGAATATAAGTTAGCATTATCCACTTTACAAATTCCCTCTCTTCAAGAGCGTCGTCTCAGTTTGATCCTTGAATTTGGCCAATATCTTCTCAGAAGTGATAAATACAGATCGATACTACCACCAGTTTTAGTGAAACATCGAAGTACTAGGTTGAAGAAATTTGACAGATTAGCAGCACCTCCTTCACGCACAAATCGTTTTTCCAACTCATTCATCCCTTTCTTTGTATCAAAGTATAACAATTGTTGATTTTAAACTATTTGTCATCTGATTATTTTTTTGTCGTTTGATTTAATCCTTTTTTTCTTTTTTGTAAGCACAAGCGCCATTTAGTTTTATGACTACGAGAGATTGTGCAAATAAAACCTATTCTATTCTATTCTATTCTATGTGGAGTCAGAATGATGCAGCAATTCTGACGTAACAATGTCTCCGTAAGTTTACAGGGAAAACCAAAAAAGAAAACCGTTTGTGTTTTAATAGGGATATATATATATGCTGTTTTGGTACATATTAATTATAAAGAACACACACAAGAAGTGAAGCAAGGGCAATCATATTAAAATATACCATAAAATGATGAAAATATAAATAGTTTAGTAACAGAATTATGGGAACTACAACAAAGAATTATGGAAAACAGGCCGTTAGTTTCCATAGTTTTGTTACTAAACTATTACAATTTCATCATATTTTGGTATATTTCATTATGATTAACCAAACTTCAATTTTTAAGTGTGTACTAGCTAACAAGAAAGTACCTAAGCTAATTATAGCCGAGTACAAGAGAAAAAATAGGTTGATTCAGATCAAACAAAGCAAACCTCTTGAGCATGTTTTGGGTAACTAGCAAGTACCACATTTTTCACAAAATCCAACCAGCAGAAAAATGTATTTGAATTTATCAGTCATCTTAAGAAGAAGCTAACAATGATCATTGGTGGGAGTATGAGATTGAGTCAAAGAACTGTGTTATCTACCTAATGGGAAAAAATATTGGGTTTGAACATATCCTTCTTTAAGTCTACCACTTGATTCACCATTCAATACTCTTTTCTAAACATAATAACCACTATAACAGTCTTGGCACCATCAGCAGCGTATTCCTCAGAACGCACTGCCAGTGGTCAGATACTTGGAAGGATGACCAGTGGCTGGAGGTTGACAGAAATTAGCAGTAATAGGCTCCTATTTGTGCCCGCTAGTCCCGCGAAAATGTTATCATTATTATTCCCTATAAACTTGAAACTAATATTTTTAATTCCTTGGGCTGTCAAGACCCCAGTGCAGAAGAAAAAAATGGAAAATAAATTTGGCTCCCCCACAAGAAGGCTAAATTCCATTTTTTGTTAGGGGACAAGCCTCCTGAATCTGAGTAAATTTTTTTCTGATAAGCTTGAGGTTTCCAAGGTTCATGGTCTGGACTAAAGGACCTCAAATTTTCTTTTGAGGGGAGAGGGCGGTAGGGTGTCCAGAAGAAGGCCATACATCACATTGTCCCTGATAAACTTGCAATTGTAAGCCTCCTAACCAAAAAGAAACTAACATAATTTTAAAGGCATTATCCCCCCCCCCAAAAAAAAAGAAATTCCAAAAAGGACCATCCTATGTTTGTTTTTCTTTTTCCAAAGTGGCTTGAAATCTTTACATTTAAGTCCTACATGGGTTTAAATGGTGACACACCTACACTTATTTGTGGCAATCATTTTAATTATGACTTGAGTATCCATTTTAATTTATATTTGCTTAGGCAGTCATCTAATTATCCAAAGCATAGGGACAGATATAAACCTGTCAACCCAGGCCAAGAATTGCATTTGGTGCCATCAGTTGACAAACCAATTATAGGTATCAGGTTATGGCTATTTTACTTCTTTGAAGAATATAGTTATTTATTGTATATGTATTTAGTTGTTTTAATAACAGCAGCATATTCTTTTATTTATGCAAACCCTTATGGGTACAGAGCTTTAAGAAAAACTTTAAGATTCATCATAACAATATTTTATTGCTGATAACATTTAAAATAAATACAATCAATTTTATCCTGTAGATTAATATTTAACTTTAAATGCTTTTATCAAAGCAAATGTCTTTAGTGTCTTCATATGATAGCTTTGAAGCCATAATGTGTTCTATGTCACATATGAATGAATGAATGTATTTAGTACCCATCAATGGAGAAATAAATTGAGCACAAAACAAAGAAGCACAAGACACTAATTCATCTGACAGAAACAAAACAGATGCCAACTACTGCTGTAAAACATTGTCCCATGGGTGGGTCTTGACTGATGAATTACATTGGTCAATTTGCGACAGAATTGCTTCTTCAGGTTTAGTAACACCATACTGGCGCGTAACATACCTATTCCTTGTCTACAGTGATAAACGCAGCAGACACTTTGCAAACTTGTAGTACATTGATTATTTGAGTGTAATTTCAGTTTATCTGTAGCAAAATTTAAAAATGCACAAAAAGTGACTGAGATAAAGATAATGAGGAAAAATCATAGCATTGTACACCTGTACACTTCTATACATAAAAAAAGATAGCTTCTGAAAATGAGAGAGCAGTAACCACCATGTCTCTTACATTGATTGAACTTAATAAAATTAGCTTCTAGTCCATGTCAAATCAATACCAAACAGAATATAAGTCATAAGTGACTTTGATTGTGACCTTAAAAATACTGTTATTAAATACTGTCAGTGACAAAATAGCACCTTGTCTTACCCTTTCTTTACTGAGAGAAGGGAATTTCCACGTGAAGAAAAAGCAAAATCACATAAAAGACTAGTAGTAAACTCGTTAGCTAGTAAAGGGAGCCTAAGTTCCACTTTCAGATTTTCATACATGTCAGCCAGCAGGGCTAGGATGCAGGAATCAGCACTGGTCAAACCCAAGTCAAATAGAACCTCCTTGTGGAGAAGCAAATGAAATGCATGTCTTACCATCATGAGCAGCTAAAGCAATACTTTCCCAGTGCTTTTCTTCATCAACTAAAGCAGATACCAAAGCAGAAAGGGCATGACCAGACCCCAGGCAAGACTGAAAACCAAAATGGTGGGCCTAAACTGTAAATTTAGTTCTCAATTCATCATCTGTCACATTCTCAAAAATTTTACAAAATAAAGTTGCAACTGTTATTGGGCAAAAAGACAAACATTCAGAAGGAGGTTTATTCTTCTTTGGGATAGGAGTAAAACATCCAATTGAAAAAGAATCAAGGACAAATCCCAGATTAAATATTATTTGGTAAAGGAGTACTAAGGGTTCCATAAACAGTTCACCACACAACAACAAATGCTGTGCAGGTATCCTATCAAATCCTCTAGACTTTTTTTTTCTTCGGTTTACTAATTGCAATTGGTTATTAACTGATTACTAGAAATAATCCAGCTCTTGGAAATAATCAGTCAAGGACTAGAAGCATGCTCAAAAAATATTGGAGTTTCACTTTGAAACTATTTTGCAGATGTGGAATTGGAACAGAAAATTCTCCTTTTATATTACTCAGCCCATGAGGAAAGTGGTATACAAGATGGTATTTGACTTGGCATATCTTTAACAAGACTGGACCACAACTTATTTGGCCAAGACAAAACTTCTTCCAAACAAGACAAAATAATTGAGCTCCAATAAAGAGAAAGGTACTTTGCCAACGTTTAGTATAATACAGTTTTTGCAGCCACCCATTGTGTGGTTTATCTGCTTCAATCCAAACTGAAAGCCAAAACTTAGCAGAAAAGCAAGCATTTTGCAAATTATAATTAGTTGACCAGCCGGGCTCTTCAGTTCCAACTTTTACTCACCTAATAGGTACTGCTGATTTTTCTGCAAGAGCTAGGGCATGAGTAAGTTCACTACAATAAATGTTCGGTCTAACTCAAAAATCATACATATTCTTCGTTGAACTCTGCATCAACAAATCAAAATGGACACAAATTTTTGTGAGGAAATCATTACACACATTCTGGAAAAAATCTAGAGATGCCCTATCCCAATCATTAGCATAAAATACAGATTGATTTTTTAGAAGCCAGTTAGAAGAAGGGCCACAATCACCAATCAGAGCACTAAAAGACAAAGGGAAGTGATTTGACATAAAATTGGAATTACTAACAACAACTTTGGCAATAGTTACAGATGATGTATGAGAAACATGGTCAAGTTAGATGTACTACCCAAATCATAGACATAAGTAAAACTCTCATTCTTCAGTGCAACTACACAATCATCATTTAACAGTCCAAAAATAATACTTGAGTAATCAGAATCACCAGAAGAATTATGTGGGTTGGTTAGATCAAAAATTGAAGTCACCAGTTGCAATAAAGCATAAACTGTGCTCTTTTATTTTTCACAAACATTTGGATAAACAAGAAGCACTAATGGCAAAAGTATTTCAGATTGGTTGTCATGGTAGTTTGTGGGCAGATAAATATCTAGCACAATAAAATTC
This sequence comes from Artemia franciscana, assembly GCF_032884065.1. Classification (NCBI taxonomy): domain Eukaryota; kingdom Metazoa; phylum Arthropoda; class Branchiopoda; order Anostraca; family Artemiidae; genus Artemia; species Artemia franciscana. The sequence goes on along the minus strand of NW_027062718.1, from coordinate 11,680 downwards.
CAGATTATGATTGCCAAAAAGTCACTTGCTGAATCAAAAATGGATTAAGGATAAATAGACTTCAGAAAGGTTGCTAGACTACCACAAGGCTGGCCAAAAGACTGAGATCAGTAAGCTGAGACCAAGAATACTTTATGATTGGTTGACAGTTCCAAAAGGCTCAGGCTCAAAGTAGTTGCAAATTGCTCCTGAATACACATTATGTCACACTTAGATAAAAAGTCCTTTAAAATCACAGAATGATTTAGCAAATTTTCATTTAAATTCCATGAGACAAACGTATAAGAGATGGAGGATCCTTGGTTTATTTCTTCATTGAACCTTGAGTAGGCAGGTTTCAGACTCATTTTGATTGTGTTTAGCATTGTTTTTTGCCTGATTAGCCAGACATCTTACGCTGTTGTATGGATGGCCTTTTTTTGTACAAAATGCAGTGCATATCTTTTGTGCACTCATTATCCTTTGTGAAGGTGTGGTCAGAAGCACTACAGTAACCAAAAATAGGCACTAATACACAGTTGGCCACTATGTGACCAACTTCATAACAGGAAAATTAACTTTTTGGGAGAAATTTGAAATCTTCTGCAGGCAGCTTCTCAAAGCCAACCCAAACTGATACCACAAGAAAATCTTCAAGGTCCTCCCTGGTCACAAAATATAGCTTAAACACTTTGGAATGCTCAAAGTTGCTGATTTCTATTGTCCTTGATGCCCTTGGAACAAGGGATTCTACATCAGTACAAGTCATGTTAGGAGAAACTTGCTTCAGGATGGCAACAAACAGTTTCTCTTTGAGCATAGCAGTAATCTCAGGCTAACTAGCTTTCATTTTCTCAACAGATGATTTAGATTTGATGTACAATTTCCAGTCCTGTTTCAACTTTCTTAGCTCACTTATTTCCAATGAGTCAAGACAAATTCTGTACACAAACTGCTTACAAGGGTTTAAATAAAACTTAAACCCAAAATGCAATCCATCATTTCATCAGCTCTTAGAAAAGGAATATAATGGAAATACCTAACTATATGTTGATGGATCTTTATGTGAAGAGGGATGTGGAAGTGGTTGCTTTTTAAAAGAGCACAGCCTATGCATTATGGAAAAACACAAGTCAGGAACTAGTATCCCAACAGCTGAAGTAGCTGCTGTCAATTTCAGCTTAAAGACCCTAATTGAACCAAAGCAGAGCAATTAATGCATAGTAATATTCTCTGACTTTAAATCTGCTCTCAATATCTTAAGAAACCCTAAGTTTGAAACACTGGACATAGAGCTACATCAAACCAAAGTAAACCTAAACAGCCAAGGAAGATTAGGCTTTGTTATTAAATTTCAATATAGCCTATACCTAGTCATCTAGGTATAGAAGGAAATGAAAGAGCAGACAAGATAGCAAAGTAAGGAGCAAAAACCCAAATGGAACCAGTGAAAGCTCTAACTAGGCCTATAATGTATAGCCTACAACTAGATTATGAGTAAAAACATTACCTAAATTAAAGCCACCAAATTTATCCCCCTTTCAAACCAGGATACAATCAGTCTGGTTTCATTGTGTGTGTACAAATACAGCTAATTTTTTACAGAGCTTTTAGTTAATTAGGTCTGAAGGGACAGTAATTTGGCCTGAAAGCTTACCTATTGTAATTACCTGATTTACTTCTTTACATATTATTTCTTTACATATTATTTCTTTACATATTATACAACATAAATGAGCTCTTGAAATTAGGTGAAAGAGTAGGTTTAACAATAAGCACGCAAAAGACAAATATCATGCGCAATGTGAACAGACTACCCCCTAAACCACTAACAGTTAAAGCAAGGGAAATTGAAGAGACAGATATGTTTAGATATCTTGGGAGTCTAGTGAGCACTGATGGAAGCCCAGAGAATGAAATTGCCACATGTATAACGTACGCAGGAAGCGCCATTGATATGTTAAGAAACGTTTGGAGAAGTGCCACTTTCTGTTTGAAGCTAATACTGAGCCTCTTCAATAGCAATGTCCTATCAGTACTAACGTATGGTTCCAAAAGCTGGGCGCTGACAAAACAGCTAGAGGAAAGGATCCAAAGTTTTGAAAATAATTGTCTTGGACGGTTTCTCAGAACCTACTGGAGGGACGAAATTAGAGAGAAGACTAAACAGCAACTCATAAGCAGTCAGTGCCGATACTGGGGACTCATGGTTACAATAGGTAGTAATCGTCGGCCTCACGATGTTCACAATGCTTCAGTCATGCCTGTTCAGAAGCGTAAAATTAATTAAGCAGTCTGGTTGCGTTTTCTAGATCTTGATTGATCTAATTTATGGCATCCATTTAGTGAAACCTAAAATCATACTTTAATGCTTTCCCTACTTCCTTTTCCCTTCTTGCTCTTTTACGATCTATCACTCAGAGACCTCTTGCAAAAAATCTAACAAGATAATATTGCTCGAAATTCATCCAGTTTTTCTCCTTAAGAGAATAATTCATCTCAAATTGTCCTCCTGAAGTCTAGCAACACATCAACTGCTCTGTTGGCAGTTATCCTCCCTAATAGCCTGTTTTATTACGAAATCCTCGTTTCAGTGAATTCTTCACTCGCTTTGTTTTTACTAAGGAATGGTCTTAACTTTACTTGACAAATAACAAGTAGGCAAATTTTTCTTGTTTTATTAAAGAATAATTCCTTCCATGTCATAATTAAGTTGAGGAATGACAAAAAAAAACTTTGAAGAAAGTAAAAAATAAGTTAGAATGAGACTTAATGCAAGCACTATTTTAACTCGTGGGCTGCATTGGGACTAAACATCAGGTTGTTTATAACTACCCAGATTATCCCACCTACCAAATTGTAGTAGTCTAATGCCATTACTATTTTCTGTCCTAGCACAAAATCAGTGCAAACTAGGATACCATATTTCCCCATTTTGTACTAGCCTGGGTATTTAGGTCCTGTAATATTATTAATATCGTGTTGTTGCCAGGAAAAGCTGCCGTTTTTTAAGCGAAAGACTAAATTTTACTTGTGAATGGTAAGTGTCAAGACTTAGATTTCTGGGCAGACACATGTCTAGACATGACATTCTGGCTCGACAAGCATAAGACCACCGCTTAATGAACAATTCTAGTTTCAAATTAAAGTGAGATTTTTATGTGCATTAAAATAAAAGTTTACAAGCTGAATTTTTGCATCCATCTAAAAGTTTTAGAAAAATATCCAAGCGTAAAAAAATACCTTTATAGTTTACAACACCATCACCATCGAAATCAGCTTGTTTAAGCATCTCGGCTATATCTTCATCAGAGAATGTTTCGCCCAAATTTACCGAAACGTATCGAAGTTCTTCTACATTAGTATGTCCGTTGCCGTCTTTGTCAAAGACCTCTTTTATTTCTTTTTCAGCATCAATGTCGTTGACACTCTTAGCCATCGCAATCACGAATTCAGAAAACTCGATCGTACCGTTTCCTAAAAATAGTTTCTTTTATAGCTTTCTGTTCTATGTAACAAATATGTTGTCCTATTGGGATTTTACAAAACCCTTGTTACGTGACTTTTTGGTGTCAACTCAACATGATTGATCAATTTGATTAATCAGTAATCCAGGAGGATGTCTACCTTGGTCTGTAAGAATGTCAAAGGCTTGTAGTTTTTCAAAATACGTCAAAAGTCTTTTTTTTCTCGCTTTCACGAATGGCTGAAAACTGCTTTTGACATCCAAAACACTTGCTACGATTATTAAGACTAAAAAAAAAAGTTTGCTAAAAAATAGGTCATTCTCGTAGGAAAAACCCAAAGTTTTTTCTTAGAAATGTTGATCTTAAAAAAAAAAAAAAATCCAGACATAACCGTCCATTTGACATTGGATAGCAAGAAACACTGTCTCTGGCTCAAGAAAGCTTCCACTTGCGTTTAGACGAACTTAGTTTTTGAGTCACTAAGAATTCACCGTCTTTTTTAAGAAAAGATTGTTGAATAAATTAGATAAAACACCATTTTCTATAATAACATATGAGACGACGGACATGGGTGTACCCAAGGAGTTGCCCATTTGCAAAACTAGACTGGGTTCTGTTCTGGCACCACAAATTCAATGATGGGGCGTGACAAAATTGTGGCAAAGTTTACTTGCTACATGTAGTTGCTTGCCACTTCATCCATCTGTTTACATGATATACTTGTAAAAGTCGTTGGTCGTCCCTCTACACCTGCGTGCGAAAAATACTTGAGCGGTGCAACGCACTATCTCTGTACTTCACAAGTCATAGCTCATGCTTACAAGCCTGTCCTCAGAGCACTCAAAATAGTCTTATTTTATTATTTATGCTCTTTTACCTGCCTTTTGATCATGTTCACCTATGTTGTCGTGCTCATGTAAGCTTACTACCCTGAATCACTGTTCTAAAAAAAAGAAAAATAAAATAAAAAAAAAAGTGAAAAATGTATAATAGATTGCCATTACTATCTGGAAAGATGATATCTAGTTTTCTACTATATTGTTTTACTTTTTATTGGATCACGTGAATCCCTTTAAAATATACAAATGAGTCTCTTCTGTCTACAAACAAATCCAAAAAGTAACTGTCAGACTGCGTTGTCATTACAGCCAGACAGGATGTATTACTATTCTTAAAATACTTTTAAAAAGAGAATAATATAACATAAATAACTATCGTTTTAGTTTTGAATTCCTCACAGCTTCAAAAACAACCTATGTATATATCGCTTTAGTTTGGTTTTGGCATTTACCATGAATTGTAAGGCTATTTTACAAACCATCGATAAAAACATATGTGATTAGCCCATCCTGCAATTTTTTTTGAAAAACTCCTTTCCCAAGCAATTTCCATGTTACTTCCTAACCACGGTGTTTGACTGGTAGAAATTTTGCTCCTTGTCCTCAACGTCTAAAAGACCCAAGAATACAACAGGGCTTTCAAATTGTTTGATATAGATCTTAACAAAGATTCATGAATTACAAGTCTTTCAAAGACATCTTTCAGAAGAAATTAGAAAACCCATCTTGAAAACAGAATCACCACTAAACAAAATCACAATACTACTACTACTAACAACTTACTGCAGTACAAAGCCACCTGAGGCCAACACAGCAAAGAATTTGCGGAAAAGGAGAAGATTGAGAAAAAAAAATAAAAACTTCTCACCATCAGCATCTACTTCTTTTATTATGGCTAAGATTTCAGCATCTGTAGGGTTTTGTCCAAGACACTTCATGACTGCTGTTAATTCTGAGGTGGTAATGTGACCATTTCCATCCTGATCAAAAAGGGCAAATGATGCTCTCAAATCTTCCATTTGCACATCAGTAAATTGAGAAGCCTGAAACAAAAACGTATATGAGCAGGATATATGCTATCCTCCACTCTGCAACTTATTCTGAAAAAATTATAAAAAGCCAAAGCAACTTAACGCTAGAACAGCTATGTTGGTGCTTTAAAAGCTTTAATGCAGCCTAGAATGTATGTCTAGATAAATCATAATTTGAAGGTTTAAGGATACATTACAAGCAGCAATTTCAAGTTTTATTAATAAGAAAAAAAAACTCAAGTGAATTGATTATTGGGATTTCTCACATAAAACAGAACAGTAATTATATTTCTCTTTAGTCCTGATTCTCCAAAGCAAATTTCTTACCAATTAAACTCTATGCTTTGTAAAAAAAAAAAAAAAAAAAAAAAAAAAAAAAAAAAAAAAAAAAAAAAAAAAAAAGTGCTTCTTATCCAGAAGCGCAAATTGGACATAATCTCTCACTGACTGACCTTTATTATGTTATTATGCAGATGATCTTGGTCTCCTGTCAGACCTTGTAGAAGCCCAAATTCAAAAATGTAGAAGGAAAAATCTGTACGCGCAAAGCATGCTAAAGCTCAACAATTTATAATAAACCTTAATATTTTGGGTATCTGTTTTAAGGTTTTCGAATTACTTTAATCTATTGTCAAGATAAATTGAAATATTTATGCAATTCCCAGTTTTTTCTTTTTTTTAGTTTTTTAGCCTTTTTTTTTCTTAGCTTTTTTCGTTTTTTACCTTTTTTTTTAATTTTTTTTAGGTTTTCCCTTTTTAGGTTTTTTCTTTTCAAAATTTTATTTTTAGTTTTTAGTTTTTTCTTTTTTTTGTTTCTTTGTTAACGCTAGAACAGCTATGTTGGTGCTTTAAAAGCTTTAATGCAGCCTAGAATGTAAGTCTAGATAAATCATAATTTGAAGGTTTAAGGATACATTACAAGCAGCAATTTCAAGTTTTATTAATAAGAAAAAAAAACTCAAGTGAATTGATTATTGGGATTTCTCACATAAAACAGAACAGTAATTATATTTCTCTTTAGTCCTGATTCTCCAAAGCAAATTTCTTACCAATTAAACTCTATGCTTTGTAAAAAAAAAAAAAAAAAAAAAAAAAAAAAAAAAAAAAAAAAAAAAAAAAAAAAAAAAAAAAAAAAGTGCTTCTTATCCAGAAGCGCAAATTGGACATAATCTCTCACTGACTGACCTTTATTATGTTATTATGCAGATGATCTTGGTCTCCTGTCAGACCTTGTAGAAGCCCAAATTCAAAAATGTAGAAGGAAAAATCTGTACGCGCAAAGCATGCTAAAGCTCAACAATTTATAATAAACCTTAATATTTTGGGTATCTGTTTTAAGGTTTTCGAATTACTTTAATCTATTGTCAAGATAAATTGAAATATTTATGCAATTCCCAGTTTTTTCTTTTTTTTAGTTTTTTAGCCTTTTTGTTTTCTTAGCTTTTTTCGTTTTTTACCTTTTTTTTTAATTTTTTTTAGGTTTTCCCTTTTTAGGTTTTTTCTTTTCAAAATTTTATTTTTAGTTTTTAGTTTTTTCTTTTTTTTGTTTCTTTGTTTTTAGTTTTCTTTTTAGTTTTTTACCTTTTTTTCTTTTTTAATTTATCAATAAACCAAAATTGTTTTCAACCGAAATTGACAATTTAAGTGAATTTGTTCAAAATTCCATAGTGGCATTTGATCAAAGCTAGAAAATTTGATACACAATTCTAAACAAACAATTTCTGATAAATGTTGTCGTATTATTTTTGAGTTGGTTGAACCTGATCTTGCCAATTCGCAGTAATATAGTAACTGAAAAAAGGCAACTAGGACACGAATACATATAACCAAAATGGCTTACAACCAGTTCGCGACCGAACCAGTTCACGAAACAACATATATTGGCATTTTTTCTCATTAAGAGCTAGTAAATTCCTTGAATACCAAAAAGAAAGACCTTGTAACGTGCATTAAAGATTTCAGAAAATAACTTCTAAGTCCCAGTGACGTCATATGCAAACCCCCTCAACAGAAAAATACATACAACTTATTTTTATGTATATAGAAGATAGTGTAACAGACATACAACTTATGTAAGAGACATACAACTTATTTATATATATATATAGATTATTTTCATCAGAACGTATTTGAAAAATAGTTTTTGATAAGCCGAGATAGCTTAGATGGGAGAGCGTTAGACTGAAGGTTTAAAGGCCAAAATGGCTTACAACCAGTTCGCGACCGAACCAGTTCACGAAACAACATATATGGCATTGATTTTGTTTCTGCTTTGACACTTGTTTCCTTGAAACTCCAATTAACCCCTTAACCGAATATACATACTCTATTATCCCAAAACATACCAAAGGCATTGTAGATTCAGGTTCAGGACTTACTTCCAAGCTAATGTACAGACTTATGTGACACTTTGAGTGTATATTCTGGGGAACATACTAAGTAAAGCATGTACAAAATGATTCTTTTTATCCCTTTTAACTGAAATATATTCATCACTGAACTGGAAATTAAGGTAACGGAATTTTAACTTTGATCTTAGATACCCCTATGCCTCTGAAGCCAACTAGGACATTAACAAAGAGATGCCAGTCATCCCTCAAATGGGCTACTGCCATAACGTCTACCCACTGGGGTTGTATAGACGTATACCCAGTGGGAAGGTCCCTCTGATATGTTTTGTGTAGTGTATTCTTTGGTTTTACCCTTTGCTGCATTCTTATTGGTTGGCACTAAAGGATGGACTTTGGTGTTTGGTCGTCTTTCATTCACACAAGACGAACCATGTATTTCCATCTTCAGGTCCTGATTCAGTCTCTTACGGGGGAAATAGCTACGCTAAGAAAGGATGCCTCCGATCGAGAAATAAAAATTGGGTAACTGGAAAATGAGTTGGAGGATCAAAAATTAAGGTGTGATCAACTGGAGAATCAGGTACTGTAAAGTGATGTCAAGGACCTCAAATTGAATCTGTTAATTCATGGCATGCCTACTGAGTGGGCGTCTCAAACTTTTGACCTATAATGGGAACCAGTCTCCTGTAGACTTGCTAGAATCAGACTAAAGGGAAACCCTGCAAATGTGTCGATAATTTTTACCTATGCCCCCACCCGTGATGCTAATGAAACGATCGAGGATGTTTTCTTCGGCAAACTGCAGCAGTTGACTTCTTCTATAGCCGCAGGTGATTACTTGATTGTTGCTGGAGACTTCAACGCAAGAGGTGGTCAGTCAGACAGACCACAAGACAAATCCTTGAAAAATTTGGACAGGGTCACAGATGCGAGATTGGGCAGATGATGGAGAATATAGCACGATTACATGACACCCGCAAGATTTACCAGATCCTGAATGAATCCGTTGGTAAGAAAACTGCTGTCTGAGAAATAGTCAAAAACATATCATGAAAAATCATTAGTTGTCAGAAGGAACACTCAGCAAGATATAAGGATCACTTTCAGTTCCTTCTAAACTCATCCCCTTCATCTGCTCATGTTGCCTTCCCACTTTTTGTCTCTAAAGAGCCTTACAATATCGAGCTGGATACACCGACCAGAGCCGAAATACTAAAAGCGATCAAGACCCTAAAACACCACAAAGCCCCAAATGAAGACGGTCTCCCCCTGGAACTATACAAACGATGCCCTGAGGTCACTGCTAAACAGCTCCATGGCATTCTTGAAGAAGTGTGGAGGACAGACACTTTTCCAAAAGATTGGAAGACATAAGTCATCCTCTCATTCTATAAGAAAGGAGACAAAACCGAATGCAAAAATTACCGCGGAATAAGTCTCATAGACATTGCAGTACAAATATTCGAAATCATACTCTTGAACCGCTTCAAAAGGGCTAGAGAGGAAAGAACTCGAGAAAATCAAGTCGGCCTTCGACCGACGTATAGACGGTAGAAGTTTTACTGATAATATCTTTGCCTTTCGCATCATTATCCAGCAGTTTGAAAGGTACAGCCTACCCCTGATCTTGATGTTCCTTGACTTCATTGCCGCCTTAATTCTGTCACTCGCCAGAAACTTTAAAAGATCCTAGAGAATGATGGAATGCCGCCGAAGTTTGTTGAACCGATGAAGGCAAACTATGACACTTCAGTGAGCCGATTTAGAGTCTATGGTGAAGAAAGCGAAGAATTTCTGGTTGAGTTTGGAATAAAACAAGGGTGAGTCCTCTCTCCGACTCTGTTCAATTACTGCATCGATTGGGTGCTAGAAAGTGCTTTATCGTCTTATCCAGAAGCGCAGATTGGACATAATCTCTCGCTGACTGACCTTTATTATGCAGATGATCTTGGTCTCCTGTCAGACCTTGTAGAAGCCCAAATTATACTTGACAGCGTTGTGGCCTGGGCAGACCTGATCACCATGAAAGTCAGCACAGAGAAAAATAAATTCATGGCTATTAACCACGACACAGGACCATTCCCGCTGACAGCCAAACAAGTTCAGCTAGAAAAAGTCAACCATTTCACATATTAAGTCTCCCAGATTTGTACTGACGGATCTTCTGACGCTGATATCCAACAGAGAATAGAGAAAGGGAAGACAGTTTTTGCCTCCCTTCGGAAACCCTTATGGAATCGCCGTGAAATCAGTGTCCAAGCGAAAATAAGAATTTACATGGCACTAGTCCACACCGTTCTCCTTTACGGGTGCGAAACATATTTGGTAGAACTACAGCATGAGAATAAACTCAAGATGTTTGAGCATACTTGCCTCCGAAGAATTCTCAGAGTACAGCTACGTGACCATATCTCCAACGCGAATAAACATTGAATTTGTAATATTCAGAGAGATGTTGTGCTCACTATTTAAGAACGGTGTTTGAAATGGCTGGGCCATATATTACGGAAACTGCCAGTGTACCTGCCTCGCCAAAAACTTCTAGCTGAACCTATTAGCTACTGGAAGAAACGCCAAGGAGGACAGAGGAACAACTGTTGGGACCTGGCCAAGTTAGACCTTGAACCAATCGGGGGTTTCATAAACTCGGTCACAGATGGTCAACACAGTGGCTCACTTTTGCAGAGCAGCTGGCAAAAGATCAAACAACGTGGTCCAAGAATGTCTCTAGGATCATCGATGCCGGATGAGGTGGAAACGCCTGATTCCCACCACAAGTACAATTATAAATAATATGAGCCACTAGCATGTCCTTTACAAGAATAAATCTCTTTGCCTGTTACTCCTGTGTTCTCCACAGAGAAATATCAGGGGAATCATCATATTAAGGGAAATATCAAACCGTATGCTTTCACATCTTAATTCTATTCTAGTTTATGTTGTCTTATATTATTGTTAAGATAATAAAAACCGCTAATATGACTTCGCGATAAAATATCAAGCAGAAATAATTATATTTTTAACTTATGATCTTGATCATCATGAAGTCCTTTTGTTCCAACTGTCAGATTATTAATGCTTATTTTTACAAGTGTCAAAGGCATGATACAAAAGAGGGTCCCAAAAGGACCCACAATTATCTTTCTTTAAACAACCGATGCAACTTGCATAATCCCCATTAATAATTAACTAGATTGACGCCCTTATATAACATTCCTTAGAGAAGCAAGATCAAAAAGGGCAAATGATGCTCTCAAATCTTCCATTTGCACATCAGTAAATTGAGAAGCCTGAAACAAAAACGTATATGAGCAGGATATATGCTATCCTCCACTCTGCAACTTATTCTGAAAAAATTATAAAAAGCCAAAGCAACTTAACGCTAGAACAGCTATGTTGGTGCTTTAAAAGCTTTAATGCAGCCTAGAATGTAAGTCTAGATAAATCATAATTTGAAGGTTTAAGGATACATTACAAGCAGCAATTTCAAGTTTTATTAATAAGAAAAAAAAACTCAAGTGAATTGATTATTAGAATTTCTCACATAAAACAGAACAGTATTTATATTTCTCTTTAGTCCTGATTCTCCAAAGCAAATTTCTTACCAATTAAACTCTATGCTTTGTAAAAAAAAAAAAAAAAAAAAAAAAAAAAAAAGTTGTAATCTTGTAGCGGGGTAATGTGGTAATAACGTCTTAACACATAAGTGCATTGATCTACTCAATCACAGATAATAGTAAGCAATATACAAATGAGAATGAGAACATTGATGACGAACACAGTAAAAACTAAAAGCTACATTTAATACGAAAATAGTGGAGGGCTCAAAGAAGATTATTGGATTATCTGGACATTTCATGTCAAAGTGAAGTAACTTTATTTTATTCCAAGAATAAAACCCCAACATAGCTTAATCAGTCTTACATGTAAATTGACCATGCATATAAATTGGTCTTACAATGACCATAGAACATTGAATTACGATAATCATAGAAAATTGGTCTAATAAATGT